>NW_008662906.1:18007-34816 GCF_000695815.1 Acanthisitta chloris
AGGAGTCAGAGTGGCCCACACAAGGTCTAGGCAGGAGAAGGAAGTTGTTCATCTTACCAAGCATTTTGACAGCTGAGTTATCAAGCTAAGTAACTGACCTAAACTAGCGCAGACTGAGAATTTGGTTCAGGTTTCTGAGGTGTCAATGAAAGTGCCTGTCAAACTGCCTCTGTATGAGGTCTCTGATAACTTGACTTGTCCCTTCCCTCCAAAAGAATATATTGCTCATCCTTCCATGCCTTTTTTTACTTCTTTACTTACGAAGCTGCTGGAATGGTCTCCTAGAGTCAATGAAGTGTTTGGTTTGGTTTTTGTAAGCATAATCTTTTAAAGAAATATGAAAGAGTTAATACAAATAATATCCTTCCTTTAGGTTCTTGTGCTGCCCTGATTCTGAAAGCCTTTGTTGTCCCAAGCATACTCTCCTAAAATTACCTACCTGGCTTGATGAGCACAGTTTTCAGTTCACTGATATGCCTGAGATCATTGTGCAGTCCTGTCTTTGTTGTGACCTTCTTCCTGTAAGAGACACCTCAGACTATTTAGACATAGATTTTTACACTGTTTGTGTATTTGTTTAAACAGATTTGCCATGTTCCACAATGTCAGGATACCTAAAGAGAACATACTGAATATAGCTGGAGATGTCACAGCTGAGGGGAAGTACTCAAGTTCAGTCAAGGTATGAAACAAGGGTTTGTTTCATTAATACAGTTCATTAAATATACAAAGGTGTAAGTAGGTTAAGAGACAGAGCATGAGCCTCTCATGCTGGGAAGTACTAGATACCTGGGCTTAAATAAGGCTGTTGACAATTTGGCATGAGATATGAATGCCATTTTTCTAATTACATTTCAGAGATATCTCAACTCGCCTTACTGATTTTACTGACTTGCTCTTTGTGCTACCCCACTGATCCCAAAGAATTTAGAGAAACTACTCTGAACACCTTATCAGAATGACTCAAGAAACAAAATTGGCCAATCCTCTGTGCTTCTGATCGCGCCACCAGAGTTGTATCATTATGGGGGGTGTAAATGAAATGTTAGCCTCAACATTCAATCTGTGCCTTTTATTCACACAGGACGTTAAGGAGCGTTTTAGTGCAGCTCTGGGATCCTTGTCCACAGGCAGAATTATGATCACAGCAATTTCTGCGACCAATTTAAAGCTTGCCATAGCCATAGCCATTCGCTTCTCAGCAGCTCGCCGTCAGTTTGGACCAACTGATGGGGAAGAAATACCTGTTCTTGAATACCAAACACAGGTAAATACTTTGGAATTCACTTCTGCAGACTTCTATATAAATGAAATTCAGATTCAGAGCTACAGCAGATCACAGCAGTGACACTGAAGTTAGTGAAGCTCAAGTTGTCTGTGTCATCTGAAGCATCATTCTAGTGCAGTTGTGGGGGTTCATTCCAAGTCAAGACCTTCTCCTGGCGTGATCAGGCTTTTGACATAAGTTCTTGGAAAAGCAAAACCAAAAATATTCATGCTTCTCTGAAGTGCCCAGAAGCATTTGTTTTCTAAAATAGTAACCTTTCCAGAGAAAGACTGTCTTACATGCACATGTGAAATTACCACAAATGTAGAAACTGGTATTTGTGCTGCTTTTGCTGCTATGCTAACATTCTCTTTTTTAGTCTTTATGCTTTAAAAGTATAGAAGTCAATGACGTTAATTGTGGAGAAGTCTCAAACTAGCGTTGATTCAGAGAGGAATATAACTAATGTTTGTCTGCAATTTATGCATGTTTTCCTCTGGTAAAGAATAGAACAAGAGTATGTTGTGTAACTGGGAAATAGAGAAAACTGAGATCTGCTGAATGACAAAGGTTAATATATAAGAAATGGTGAAAACGAGCCTGTCCAGTTTGCTCTTGCAAAGTGAGTGCTTTTTTCCACATTTGCACTTTGTTGAAATCCATGAAATCTTTCAGCATTGCAGTGCTAACTGGTAAAAGCTTCCTTCTTTCCACTGGTTCTGCACAGGACAGGGTCTGCTTTCCACTGTTCTTCAAGTCTTAATTTTTCTCAGTTTTGGCTTGTTCTGTGGGTTCTGCTTGCTGAACCTCTCATTCCTTTCTTCCTTTACCATAAAAGCTTTCTAAGCAGTTTCTCTTTTCCTTCACAAGCCCCAAGGTGCATGTAGCAGCAAAGATACTTTTTTCCTGCTTCCCAGCATTAACATATATTCAGCAATGAACAAGCAACTGAAATGGTTACAACCTCTGTCATGTTGGTACTGAAGAAACACATGAATCATGACAGGTCCAGCATGCAAGACATTTTATTAACACAGGGCAAAAATATGTCATTGGTCCCCAAAGCTTCAGTGAATTTCTGCACGGCTTTAACTGAATGTTTATCACAAGTTCATGAAATGTGTGAACAAGAATAAAATAACCATAATTTGTGTATAGCTGCTCTTAATTGTGTTTAAAAATGTTTGTTGTTAAGTTCTCCATTAAACAGGTTTCTAGTTCGAACACAGTAGAAATGAATGGGTTGGTTCAATATGATTCCTATTAAAATTTGTGATCAAATCAATTTATTTATTTTTCTCTAGCAATGGCGACTTCTTCCTTACCTGGCTGCTGCATATGCCTTAGATTATTTCTCAAAATCTCTATTTGAGAACTTTATAGAGTTTTATGCAGGTGTATTGACAAAGCAAAGGAGTCAGAGACAGGTGAGATATTTACACATTTCTTCTTCTCTGGGTTCTTGCTATAGTAAACTGGAAATTGTTAAATGAAGGACCTACTTAGAAGTCTTTTAATCAAGAATGTCTCAGAAATACAGGGCATACAGAGCACTGATTAAAGTTGCATTTAGAAAAGCATTCAAATTAGTTGTGATGGAGTGATTAAAGTTTTATTGATTTCTGTTGGATTGAAGGTTATGTTCTCATGCAGAATTGTTTGTTATAAATATATTATGATAGTGCAAATTCAACTTATATCTGTTGTAAATGATTCTTCAGGGAGCATATATCAAAGACTTTCTGAAATTATACTATTCTTAGTTCCTGCACAGACTCTGAGAGTCTGGCTTGAGTTTGCAATTCAAATTCATGCATTAGGATAAATATTTTTAGCAAAAAAAGTTAAGACTTTTGAGTTTTAATGCTGAATTTCTCATCCACAATCAGCCAATTTCGTTCTTTACAGAGGAAATAATTTAATCTCTCTGTTTCTATGCAAGGACTGATTGTTAATCAAAATTACTGCAGTGTGGGGTTTTTTATACCATATAAATTTTATTTATTTTTACAAGTTTTGACAATGTAAATTGTTAGGACCTACACAGTAGCTGTGTGTTGCTCTGATCTGGCTAGATATTCAATTTCTCCTCTTTGCACAAACAGCAGAAGAATCTGTTTGATTTTTTTATCTGATACACTATTTCCAGAGATCTGCTGAGCAGTCACTATACTTAGGCAAAACAGTGGCTACCAGGAAAAAAAAATCATGATAGGAAAAAAATCTAATTGTTGAAAATGTTAAGTGTGTAATCCTTAGGAATTTCACGTGTTCTGCAAGGAGAAATTAAAAAACACCTCAGCCAAACAAAAAACCCCCAACCAGGTTGTTACTCTTAAACAAGTTTGGTAGTATCAACCCACTATCTTCAGTAACCCGAATTCCAAATGCATTTTCAAAGGAGGGTCAACAGAGTTAGTGTAAATGAAGGCTACTGTGATTCTCTGGAAATTGAGTGTGTTTTTCTGCTCTTTGCAAAACTAATGCTTAAAGGATCAGTGAAAACTGTGGCAGGCAGTAAATACCATAAATATCCCCTTGCTGACTGGGGAGAGAAACATTGCTTTTGTCATGGAGGGGATAGAAGCTTTCTTTGGGCAAAGCCACCTTCAACCACCTCCCTCTCCATTTCTGGAGGAAAATGTTGGCAAGTGGTGAATTATCGCATTCAATGCCATGTCAGCTGGCACAGCTGAGCTAAGATGTACCCGTGTGCCCATTACCTGGCACATTATTGCTGTCCTGCATAAGAAAGTTACTTCTGAGGGTCCTTCAGGTGGGGCAGAGTTTTTCTGTGGCACCAAAAAATATGCTTTGCACTTACACAGATCTCAGAAAATTTTATGTATGCATTGCTGGTTGCTGTTCATTGTAAAGCAGTACCTATAGCTATGGCTTTAACTGGTCACAAACTTACTTTGTGTACATGTTATTACTCATTTGTAACTTGTTTTTCACAAAGGCTGATCTGGGACGTGAGATCCATGCTTTATCTGCTGCCAGCAAACCACTGTCTTCTTGGACTGCTCAGCAGGCAGCTCAGGAGTGCAGAGAAGCTTGTGGAGGACATGGTTACCTTGCCAGTAAGTCACAGCCTACTGCATACACCAGAAAGAGAACAGATATATTGTTGTGTTCTTCGGCTGCTGTAGTGTCATGATGTCTGAATTTTAGCAATATGTTTAGAAAGGATTTTATCCTCATATGCATATTTTGAAAGTTCATTTCATACTTGATACCACAAAAAACCACCCTAAATCCGTGCAGGATCTGCATCAGCATTTGGACAGACCATTCATATAATTCAGTCTCAGTTTCAAAAATAAAGATGCAGACTTTATAGACATAAATTCCTCTTGTAAGATGAGTACCACACTTGTCAGATCTTTACAGTATGTTCATTTTCACAAGCTATAAATGGTGAACTTTCAAGCTCATCTGTTCATAACAATAGTTTTACAGACAGGAACAGACAACTCTCTTGCATTCTGTCACAGAGTAATTATTTAATCTCTCTTCGCTTCCACTAGTACATTGCAATATATTAAATTGTGCACTTGTTCTTATTAAGTGAATCGTCTGGGTGAAATCCGAAATGACAATGATCCAAACTGCACATATGAGGGGGATAACAACGTCCTGCTTCAGCAAACCAGCACCTACTTAATGAGCTGGATGAATTGCATCAGAAGTAAGTTTTCACTGTGGAATTTGATGCTGGACCCAACGGTGTGTAGCTAATGGAATTAGGAGGTAATTTCATACTGAAAGCAATTGACAGTCATTTAATCATTTTGTGGAGCGTAAATAATGTGCTACAGACTCCATCCTATGGTATGTTCACAATACACAGATATTTGCTGCAAGAAATATTCTTTCTCCTAAGTCTTGCAGAAGCTGGCATGGTGTTTTGCCATCCTTAATCAGGTTAAGTTGTATCTTACTCCCTGAGAAGTGCAGTTTAGTTCAATGAAGCTACTTCAGTACTGCATCCAGATCTGGAGTCCTACGCACAAGAAGGATATGGACCTCTTAGGGAGGGTCCAGAGGAGGCCACCAAGATGTTCAGACGACTGGAGCACCTCTGCTATGAATACAGGCTGAGAGACTTGGGCTTGTTCTGGAGAAGAGAGAGCTCCAGGAAGTCCTCATTGCAGCCTTCCAGTACTTAAGACAAAAAGAGAGAGCTACTTTTCACATGGGCAGATAGTGATAGAACAAAGGGGAAGAAATTCTTCTCTGTGAGGGGAGTGAGGCACTGGAACAGATTTCCCAGAGAAGCTGTGCATGCCCCATCCCGGGAAGTGTTCAAGGCTGGGTGGGATGGGGCTTTGAACAACCAGGTCTAGCGGAAGCTGTCGCTGTCCATGACAGGAAGGTTAGACTACATATCTTTAAGGTCCCTTCCAACCCAAACCATTCTATGATTTTGTGATTCTGTATTGGTAAAGTCACCATAAGTCTGGGTGCCCTCTGTTTATTATACTCTAAACACTTCATATCACCTAACTTGGTAGCAATAGTCATCACTATATTTTGTAGTTCGCTAGATTTTGTTTCAGTTTTCTAGCAGTGAGTTTCACTGCTGTCTTACAGAGGTGGAAAACTCAGCAATTGGCATTGAATCTTATGAGGCTTATAGGCAGTAATGTCAGATTTTTCCACACTTGTCCACCAGTCCTCTTTTGGCTGGACTAGGCTATAATAAAATTAATACTATGGCCTATTTGCATCTGGCCTGTAAAGTGTGTGCATGGCTTTGTAATAGGCTTTTGGTTCCAAAAAGTCTGATTTCTTTTCTCATAAATCATTTTTATTTTCTTTGGTATTTCAGATAAAGCTCCTTTTGAATCCCCTTTGGGAACAATAAACATTTTGCAAGACTACCATCATATCCTTGGCAGGAAATTCACAGCCATTAGTGTTGAAGATTGCATGGACTCCTCAGGTAGCCTTCTGAAATTCTTTTCCAAGGGAAAGGATCCAAGGATTTGAGATTCAATCTCTACTACTTAATAGATATTTGTCATATTACTATTTGCTGACTTTCTTTGTATTACATCTATTACAATTTGCTAAGAACATAGTTTGCTTTTCAAAATATGTTCTGTTGTCTCCAGCCTCAGTTCTGGAATGACAGCATCAGATTTTTTTCTTTCATTTGTGTTCCTCTAAAATTACATTTGTGATTTAAGGGTTTTGACACCGTATTACTGTTTTCCAATGAAACTGTTCTCAGGGGATTGATTGCCACTACCTTCTATCAATTAATTATCTTCTTTTAGAAAACCACACACATGATTTAGAAATATGCTTTAAAAAAGCTTTAAATGTGTCTGGTTTTGACAGTTACTTTTGGTTGCAAAGAGAAAAATGAGTAACACTGAAAGAAAATTCCCTGCAGTTTTCCTGGTTTACTCTGCTATAATCAAATCAAGTATGACATTAGATGATGTTCCCACTTGTGTAACACCGTGAGCCCAGATTGGGTCTTGGAGGCAAAAATTAACAAAGACATGAGCAAATAATGAGAGAATGACAGAGCAAAAGTGAATCTGTGTAACTGAGAACGTACTGGGGGAAGGAACTCCTGCCTTAATATATGAGGGGCAATCAAATTGACTTCTAGAATTCAATAACCACTTCAGTGCTCAAATATTTACGAAAAAGCACTGAACTTCAGAAAATTATGCTTAGTACCAGGGGAGATAGTAACATAATAGCTACAGGGCAAAGTCAGAAGAACTTCAAAACACAAAGGCTTATAAGAAAAAGACCAGTTCAAGACAACTGCTTGCTTTCTTGTTTGTTGTGAGTCTCCATGATACAGCAGAGCACGAACTGATGCCTAAGCACATGTTCTCTCTTCTACTAAACCAGACTCTAGTTTTAAAAAGTATCTGAATCTGTTTATTGATCTATTCTATTAGAAACTGGACTGTTAATACAGGTGCCTAAATTTAAGCAACATGTAAACACCCCCAATTGCCTAAATCATGCTATACATTAAATCTTAAACTAAGAAGCAAACAAGCAGGATTCATGCAAGGACTTTAATATGAATATCTCTTTACAGTAATTGTTCCATGCTGCTCTAAAAATACGGCAGACTTGCATACAAAGCTAGTCATTTAAACACAATGACATTCAGCCACCTTTCCAATGCTGGAAGTCACATGCTTCCATGAAATGTGGCCTGTCTTCTCCTCAAGTGTTCTCAGAAGAGACTACATACCCTGCAGACCTAAATCTTGACATGGGAAGAAAATAGCAAGCTAAAAAATTTATTCAAGTCAGAAGTCCAAACTGAGCTGTGGATATACCTTGTCTTGTAGCCTGGGGTCTGTTTGAACTAGAGTATGGTCAGGTGTGGTATGTCTTCACTGTACACTTAGAATCTGTCTTCCCCACATATTTATTGTATCCACAGTAATGGACAAAGTGTCATGTCAATGGATTTATTAATTAGCAGTTTCACTTTTCATCTCAGGTAACAAAAACTGAGACTGCAGTAGGATATGCATGTGACTTCTTGCATTTTAAATGTGAATGTTAAGAATTTTGCTGTTCTCTCTTTCATAGTTCCTTTAGCAGCTTATAAGTGGCTGGTTTGCT
Source organism: Acanthisitta chloris (assembly GCF_000695815.1). Classification (NCBI taxonomy): domain Eukaryota; kingdom Metazoa; phylum Chordata; class Aves; order Passeriformes; family Acanthisittidae; genus Acanthisitta; species Acanthisitta chloris. The sequence goes on from NW_008662906.1 coordinate 25,890, forward strand.
ACCTGCTCCGAGAAAGTGACCTAAAACTGAGTAAGGAGAAGCAGGCTGGGAGAAGTAGTTTTGAGGCAAGAAACAACTGTCAGGTAATACTTCTTAATCTTTCTTAGTTTATTTATTTATTTTCACCCAAGCTTGTCAGTTTCTGTTAGTTTTATCTTGTGTCTTGAAATACTTTCCTCAACCATAAAGCAGCAAGTCAAATAACGAATAAAACTTAATACCTGTCCATGTGCATTGCATAGAACATGATAGCAGGAGGACAGTTACCATCAGAAGTCTTCCAGGATATATTTCCCTTCACTTCAGAGAAAGTTCAGGCCTGTGCTGGATGATGTCTGTAATTTTGATAGCACAACTTCTGAAGGCTAAGTCTACCAGTATTAAATCTACTGCAGCATCTGATTATTACTTCTCCATCTGCTCTTGTGGCCAAATACATACCGTAGGAAAGAATCTTGCTCTGGCAGGTAGGTAATCTAGCTGACCTAATAGGTCTTTTTCATCTCTAATTCATATAATGCAAAGTACTCATGAAAGATACCAGACTGACAGCATTGGAACCTGAAAAGGAAACATTGACAATTTACATATAGCAGATCCACTCTCTCACGAGAGAGTTTTAACAGGTAGCTTGACTCCAAATTTCAGTGCATGTCCCCAAGCTTACCAGATTCTTCTGTTACCTCCATGATAAAAACTGGCTCATATCCAAAGAAAGAACACTTGTCATTTGTCACCGAGAAAGATCAGTTCCCTGTAGATGGTTAGTGTCATTCACCTTATCTGCAAAGCTCATTAAAAAAACATGAGGAAGGAATATTCAACTCTGCACCTAGAAAAAGCCAGCCTAGCTTCAACAGGGGATGGTCTGTGTGAAACCACTGGTAGAGTGCAGAAAATCTTCCCTGTTTTTACCCAGAAGCATCTTATTAGAGAAACTCTTCAGGGTCAAATTCAGAATGAGAGCTGCCAGAAAAATGAAGTCTGGTTGCCTGTCAGTTGGCCAGGTCTTGGGGAGGATGGTGCTGGGGCCAGTGCATTAGGTGCTTTGTTCAGAAGTGTGAAGGTTCTCTTCTCTTTCATATTCAAATCTGCTAAAGTTGAAAGATACTCAGGCACACAACTGGTTTTGAGATTGATATCCTTTAGGTCATTAGGTTTTCTCCCTATAATTCATCCTCAGGCTAGCAGGATTTTTTATTTTAAATGGCATACCTCAAAAACATCTGAAAATTATTTACAAGCTGTGCTTTGAAGACAGGTACATATTTGATTTAAAACTTTCTGAGCATGAAGAAACACTGTTCTGTCAGTCCAGTGGCTTACTAATATATAATATTTGTTCATGCTGTGGAGGATCTTGGAAGAGATTCCTCGCCTATCCCTAGGTTGTTTTGGGGTAGCTTGATAGAAACAATTCAGAAGTGCAAGCAAAGGTAAAGGAGGAAATTGAATTAAAAAGGAGAAATACGGGGAAATAATTCTCAATGCATCATTTGTGATGTGAAGACATTTCATTCTGACTAGGGAATTCACATTAATATCTACAAAGGCTCATCTAGTAAGGAGGAAGTACTCCCTAATCCTGCAGAGAAGTGATGTGTATTTTGCCATTCATACTTGTAGCCAAGCTTGGACATAAGTATGTCACTGGACAGGTGTCAAGAGAGACAGTGATCTTTGGAAGGTACCTTTTTCAAATGCCACTGTGGGTTTAAATGCAAGGATGATCCAAGTATTTAAGGAAAAGAAAAACAAACAAAAGACTGATCAACTAATTCTAAATTTAAAAATACAACAAAACCCCTAATAAATGGGCTGAAAACCAGTGTGAGTTACAGCATTGCAACACACCAGCCAGAGCAACAATGGTTTCATATTCCCCTGCTGTTCACCAGCTGGAATGTTTGCAGTCAGCAGTCTCTTTCATGGCAAGACATAAGCTACCATACATCAAAGGTGAAATATATAAATGCAAGTGTTCCTATGTGAGTACAATTATGATTTTATATTCCGCATTAACAGTAACTGGTGGCTTGTCTGTCTCATCAGAGAGCTGGCAAGGATTAGTTGCATAGTTCCTTCAAAATGTATTGCAATCTATTGCAATCCATAAACAGAATCCATTCATGCTCACATGATCAGTTATTTATTTTTGAAGGGACTCTAATAATTTTTCAATTGGAAGATTTTACCCTCTTTATAAAACTCTGCATAATATCAAATAAATATAAACCTACTTTTATTTTCTTAGAGTTATATGGGTTTATTAATGACCCTGAAATTGGCAGACCTGATTTTGCCTTGTGTTCTTTAGCTACTCGGTCCCATAAAGTCTGGGTGCAACTGCCAAATTACAGTTAATAGGCATGCAGTCTTATTTCTAAAAGGAATTTCATTAGTAACATTTGCATAGGCTTTGTAGAAAGCATTTTCTCCTGCCATTTCTTCTTAGAATTTCTCTAATCTCAAGCTGGATCATCAGATCTAAATCAACAGATCTCCACTAACTTCACCAGAGCAGTGCTGTTTGGCACCAGCTGAGGATTGGTTCTTTGTATTTTCTTACTTGGTGTCCTTCTTTTCTTTTTCCTAAGGTGTACTACTGTCGGACATTAGCCATTGCTTTTATGGAGCAAACAGTCTTACAAAGGTATCATGACTACACTCATGGTCCCAACATCCCATCTGCTCTGCAGCCAGTGCTGAAGAACCTCAGTGCTCTGTATGGACTCTGGTCTTTAAGTAAACACCTGGCTGTGCTCTACCAAGGTGAGATCAGCCCTCTGAATATACTGTGCATGTCACTTCATAAAAGTCCTAACTTTTATAACTTAGGGGGAGGGAATCCTAACTAGGATTTATGTTAGAGCATTTTCTTACTGCTTGTGTAGTATAAACCAGTCATTCTTGGCCAAAGTTTCAGGAACAGGAATTTGGAATGACAAATTAACCCAAAAGATTCTCTCTTAGCTCAGAGATGATGGAGGGATCACAGTTTTTGCTGTGATCCAGTGCTTGAGGAAGAGGATGCAGGATAGGCAGCAAGATGCTGTAGTGTAGCTTGTTACTGCAAAAGGCTCTATCTTAGACTGACAGTTTTGCAGTCAACTCATTAATGAAAGACTCAATTCAATTACACAGGTGCATCTATTTAGTCACTTGACTGCTGAACTGCTGAACTTCTCTGTAAGAACTTTGTATCAGTGTAATCTTAACTGGGATAATCTTCTCTGTGAATGCATTTTCAGGTGGCTATGTTTCAGGTGAACAACCTGGTAGATTTATTCAGGATGCTATTCTGGAACTCTGCTGCAGGGTAAGCCTGTTTGTTGTGATTAAATAATGATAGAGTATACAAATACTACAAAAGATATATCAGTTATTCTGTACTTCAGGGTAAATTAGCAAATTTTTACATTAATACTTTCTGAATAATTTTGTGTAAAGTTTAGCAACTCATTGACCCTGAATCTAGTCCTAATTTATTTACCAATAAGTGGAAAACAATACGTCTTACAAAATGACACCATAGCATCTGTGGCCTTTCAGTCTTCATTGGAAAGCCAATGAAATATTTCAATCCAGTTCTATTCAATTCATTATTGTGTTAGCTCATTCATCTTTTTTCTTAGCACAAAAGCTTTCCAAGATGGATTATATTCTTTGCAAGTAAGCAAAATGGCAAAGAAGAATCTAGGCATTGCATTTTGCTATTTACATTCAAAACTGTATGTGTTTATGTGTGTAAACAGAACTTTATTGGTTAAAATGTGTTTTAAACCCCAAAAATAAAGGAGAAAAAATTTCCTTGGGAGTGAAAAAAACCCAATATAAAACTAGGCTCCTTATTGTGGATTTCTCAAATTTTATCAACAACTGGTACTTTATGAAAATATTTTTTATCCTTCTCTGTAGTTCACAGGTACCATAGAGAACTACAGAAGTTGTCAAATATGTCTTTTGTTTTTAAACAGCTGAAAGATGATGCAGTTGCCCTGGTTGATGTCCTTGCTCCTCCTGACTTCATCCTCAATTCTCCCATTGGTAAAGCTAGTGGAGAGGTAAGAAAACCCATTGTAAAATCTGCAAGTTTAATTATTAAGAAGGGTATTGCCTCTAAATACCCTTAACGTATTCAAGATTCCTCATAGGTACAAAAGAAAGAGTTAAATTGATATCAGCAGAAAAAGACATTTTGCATTTGCTGGAGGTAAGTGTCAATGGCAAACTTATACAGTGTTGTTCTAGATGCTCTGGGCATCTGTGAGCTGAACAAAAAAAAAACAGCTGAGAGAAATTTTTTGGTATAGTTACACAAAGAAAGAGTTAAGGGCGTAAGAATGGCCATGTTGGATTCAGTTCACAGAACATTCCGTTACTGACAGGCAGGAATGGCCCAGGGAAACACTGTTTGAAACAGGTGAAATATCAAGGTGTTCTTCCCCTGGTGTCTCAACTGTTGGCAGCTGGTAGTTGTAAGAGTTATTTCATGCCATAGGTTGTATTTGTACCATTCCATTTAGTAGCCACAGATGTGTCTATCCACCATTTTTTCCAACCATTCACAAATTCAGATGCCATTTAGCTTCCATGACAAAGTAGTTACTATAATTTAATTATGATTATTGTGAAAAAATACTTCGGAGTTCCAGTCCATATACATTTACTATCTATGGGAGCCTTTTCCACTTCTCTGACAGACCTTGTTGTCCTTCTCTGTGTATTTTCTGCTTCTCCTATATCCTTTCTGAGATGTTAAAACCAGACCTCCAAGTAGGACTCAGAATGTGGGTACACCATGGAGTTAGATATACCCAGCTCCATTATGGAGAAGGTCATGGTCCCTCTCTGCCTTTTTTTCCCTTGATGTGTTTTAAGATCTGTATTGTATTCCAAAGTCTCGGCAAGCCAAAATTCTTGCTTACTGGCCAAACCTACTCAGCAGGGCTAAGCTGTGGGAAACTTACGTAGAGACTAGTGTCACAGTACAGTAGTTTGGATTAGTGTGGATAGACACTGTAGACAATCACTAGAGCCTGGGGACACTGCCAAGATGTTTGACAGGATTGCTGAGTCAAACATGCTCAGTGCTGTTCAATATTTTCTGTGTCTTCTTGTCTAAAGTTGTCCATCATTCCCATGGTGACCAAGGAACACAGAAGGCAGCCCAGATGTTTCTCACCCCATGGCTGACCTAACACAATGATTCCTTTGTTAACACAGTCTTTACACATAAAGGAGGAAAGGCCAGCTCTATCTACCCAGCTATCTCAACTAGAGGGCTGTAATCATCACTGGAAACTTTGTTTCCATATCTGTAGGGTTTTGAGGATTAAATTAATCAATGATGTCATGGGAGGGAAGCTCCAAAAGTAACTCTTCAGAGGAGGAACATAATCTGTGAGAGTGTTAAGAATATCGGTATTGGCCAAAAGCCCATTTTGACACATTTTTCAGTCTGAACAGAAGCTGTGAGCAGATGCTATAGGCAGAAATGTAAAATATGGTGCAAGTACACAGTGATATGTTCTTAGAATACTATCCCTTTATTAGCAGTCAGCTGGAGATATCTTATCAGCTGCTGATAAAGCTGTCATGTCATGGCTAGCTCCTCATTGGCTAGCTCTTAGCTCATGCAAAGACAGAAGCCACAGAGGCTTATGAGTATTAGAGATTAATATTAGGAATATAATACATGAGACTTGCACATAGGACTCTAAACACTACTGACTTCCTCATGTACTACATTTTTATAAATCCATTGAATCATATTGAGAAAATAATTTCAAGCTGTGATGTCCAACCCATGTTCTGCAGAATTCAGGAAGGTTTTCTGAACTGCCTGTAAGTCTGTGGTTTTCAACTTGTGTAAATATTTTCAACTGAAATTTGAAAAAGGCTGCCAATCCCTCACTCAAAGAAAATACTTGATAAAGCTCCTTGTCTCCTGCCTGTCTGTATTTAATTCTCTATTCATTGCTATCTTTGCAACTTCTAAAAACAAATGCAAACATTTTAGTAAAAATTAGAGTATGGTAATAGATTATCCAAGTGTAACAGGAAAATGAATTTAATTTAGGATAAACTATGTTGAGCTGCAGTGAAGTGCCTTGCACCATGAGCCACAGATCAAACTTCAAAATTTATTATGGGCAGCTTTAAGCACTAAAGAAGAATTCAGATTCTCTTTAAAAGAAACTTTGATAGAGTCAACATCATTTCTGTAATCTCAACTCAAGTTATAGCCACATTTATTTCAAGATTAATTAAATATTGTTAGACAATATTGAATCAAACTTAGAATGGAATAAATAGTTAACACTAGTCCATGTAATGAAGCCAAAATATATTTAATATTAAATATATTTCAATATTTGTTTAAATCATCACAAATACATAAGGCCAAGTAATCTTTTGATGTAGGAGAAAGGCTTTTCACTTCACCTCACTGACTGCTATGATACTGTGTTAATATTTATCCTGTACTCTCTTACTGCTGAAAATACAGCCCTCCTTTCCTCATCTTTCTATAATGTTACGGGAAGGTATACTCTTCTGTTAATTCTGAAAAGACAAATATTATAAAAATGATACTTTTGCAAAATTTACTTCCCGTGTATTTTTTAACTTTTCCACATAAAATTACAATTGATAAAATGATACATTAACAATCTGCTTATTAGGGAAGATTTCTTATGCTCAAATTAAAGAGTTCACATCTGGGAGAGAAGTTCTGTTATTTTCCAGAAATGTGTTGAAATAAAGGTAACAACAGGCAGGCACAGGTGCCTTCAGACAGTCTTCAGGTCTGGAGACAACAAAGGTTAGTTGAATACAACCTTGTTTCCAAATATCTGCCTTGGATAATACACAGTTCATGTCAAGTTGAACACAAGAAATAATAAAAGTTACTGATTTCCTGCTCTTACACCAAGGATGGTCTAAATGAGTCACACAGAATCTGGTGCATACAGTACTTTGAAATTTTGTGCTGTATCTTTGTGTTTATTCTTGCCTGTACACAATTATTCACATTTGTTATCTAGAAGTTCAGTCCCAATTTCATTTCAACCAATAAGTTAGATCATTTATCTTGCAGAAGTTTTGTTTTTTTCTGTATGCATTAATCCTTTCTTTACTTTTATTTTCCAGTTATATAAAAATATGTGGGGAGAGATCCTTCAAGGCAGCAAAGTTCTAAGCAGACCTTCATGGTGGGCAGAATTTTGTACTAATAAACCTGTTATAGGCAGGCTGAGGTCAAGATTGTAAACCAAACAACTTGTAAGAATCTGGATGGGCCTGAGATGGATACTGCATTTCAAACATCAGGAGGAAATGAGACCAGATGTCAAACACTGAAAATGGAAGAGATTTTCATTGAGAAGTGCCAAGTTTTAAAATAACATTGAAATCAAGTCCAACTTTGTCCCAGGGACTGTTAACATAATAATGACAGGAGCAGGAGCAACACATCTGCACACTATACATATTTACTCAATTAAATGAAAAAAAAAAAAGAAGATTCATTTGATCACTGCTTTGCAAAGTTTGTATAAAAGAAATTTTCCAATCAGTCTCTTGTCGTTACTTTCATATTACAAAAAAGTAAATAATTAAAACCCCTTTCCCACCAGGGAATAAACTGACAAAAGCAAAAAAACCCCAAAAAACAACTTAGGACAGGCCAGACGAAAGTTGTGTTAACTATGATCATAGTGAGAGAATATTCAGAGAGCACCTTTCCCTCTGCTCCTGTTCTCAGATTGCAGAGAACTGACCTGTATACTCTTTCAGAAAAAAAAAGGAAGAGGTGAGGAAAAGCAATCATTTCAATGTTAGCAAATCCAGGTATCCATCCCTGGAGGCACTAGCTCCTTAGGGAGCTTGCTAACTGGCACAGTGCTAAGGGATCAAACAGTAAATAACATGACAATGTGAAAAATTGGCTCTGATTAGTGGCACACCCTGTGTTATCTTAGCTCAGAAGTGGGAAGTTGGAAACAATCATAGAATGTTACCTTTTAGCTGAAAGGAATGTTCTTTTAGTAAAGGCAACTTCTTAGCCAGACCTCTTGATTTTAAATATTAATAATTTTACCATCACCCTCAACACACTTCAATAAAAAAGTAATCAAACAAAATGGCAAAATTCTGCAACAGTTGTTGATATTGGATATCCATTGGAAAAATGGATAAAACCTGTCTTGTTAAACCTTACCTGTATTTTTTTGTCTGAACTTCATTTTCTTTGCCAGAGATTGTCAATGTTGCCTGTGTTTTGTCTGTCCCTATTCTTTCTTCTTTTCTTAATGAAGTACCATGATTGAGGGTGTCCCAATAGAAGCTTTTCTCGCTATTGAACTGTGGGAAGTTTAACCTTTGTTGAAAAAAACAACCCAGTAATAAAGTATTTTCTTTGAACTGATTTGCCTTTTTTAATGAAGGCCAATAGGTGGCATCATCCCATGGAAAAACAATGGATCAGTACACGTGTCAGAATGGGATCAAGGGGTCTCATGATTATCTTTAGCTCTTTTCTGTATTAATAGGGTATCCAGCAAGTTTCTCCTGCTTGCATTTGTGCAGACCTGAAGGAAACGGGCAAAAACTGTAAGTCTATTGATGAGGCCTTGGTAGCCCAGAAGAAAACACAGTGGTGTTTGGTGTATAGCTTTAGTCACCATCATCCCAAAAAAACCCAAACCAAAACAAAGCTGTGTCACAGTAGTGCAGAACTGAAGACCTGATGAGCCCCAAGGATAGCCACTGAACACATGACAGGATAAACAGACACCCTGTGTAAATGTATCCTTAAGCTGTTCCTCCTAATCTTATATATTATGACTATTTAGTCAACAGCCAAACTCCCTGATAAGAGCTGAGCCCCTCTATGCTGATAAGGACTGTACAAACCATCAGGA
>NW_008662906.1:34827-43263 GCF_000695815.1 Acanthisitta chloris
CCAACTTCAACTAGAGCAAGAACTGTGGAGACTGGATCAGCAACATGATTGTGGGCAGCCAAAATGGGATACTTAGTTAAACAGCACAATAATGGGCCCTAAATAGGAACTGTCACACAGCTTGCAGTAAGTTTAGAGCTTCATGTGGTGCTTGGATACCCACTCAGTTAATGGCAGGAGTTAGAGACCTGACTGAGCATCAAAGCTGAAATAAACAGAAGCAGAGTGAGGATACTGTGAAGCCTTGAGATTTTACTATGTAAAACACCACACATCTCTGTATCCCCAGCCATGAGGTGATGGTGGCTGCTCACCAAGGCTGTTTGCAAGTTCAGTGCAGGTGTTCAGCAGCTGTCAGGCTTTACATGCTGCCAGCAGTGGCTGTCACAGTTTACTCTCACACCCAGCACAAAGTCAGGGGGCAGCAAAGGCAGACACATTCAATGGGCCAGGGCCACTCAACATTATCTAAACTAGTATTTTCTATATGAATAGCTGGATAACTGTTCTTTAATCAGTTATGTCTGAATTTCTGACCACCTATGTTCAGCTAGACTTGTGAAATCAAATGAGCAAAATATCCTTTTCCTCTGGAGTCAACAATAAGCCAAAAGTTCCAGAGGTCTTCTACATCCAGCTTCTCAGAGCAGCAGAAATTGTAAGTCTGAACTTGCAGAGCTGCAGCACGGAAGGAGAAAGATGTCATGAAATTTGGCATTATTATCTACTTAAATGATCTGCTAAATCATAGGGCAATAATTCAACAACTACCACAAGATGTCATTATTATATGTGGTTTCTTCCCCTTTGTAGAACATTAAATAAAAGAGGCTTCTGGCAGAACTGAAAAGTCATTTCCCTCCCAGTTCAAATGGCAAATAAAGTTGGATGTGTCATTTTAACTTGGTAGGGGTGCTGGGTCAAAGGCTGTCAAACAGCTTCAGTCCAAAACAATTTGGCCATAGGAATCTGTCCTTTTAAGCTGCCACATGAAGGCACCAGAAAGTTGAATCCAAGTATGCCTGAAAGAACCCTAAACATACTGCTTCATGCTCTGTGCTATGCTTCTCTCCTGAAGAGTGGCAGTTTTCCTTGTGGCTTTATCAAACCACCTACCAAGGGTATTTCAAACTGGTTTCTCCTATAATGAGATATTTCTGCTGATGTGACTCAAATGCAAAAAGTTTCTAACAGAAAAAAATATTACTTATATGCATTAGGACACTGAATACACACACCTCCCTTGCTAATGTGGCAAGATAAATACATGAATATTTCACATCACCTTTGTAAGAGTGATGGTGTTGGGGGAAATGCTTGGGGAATCAGTTGGAAGCCCTACTATCTTTACAGCTGCAGTTCTGTGTATGCAGGTTTCCTGGAGGAAACTTGTTTACTGCAGAGATAAGTGGACCCATACACTGCTGTTTCTGTCTGGAAGCCTTTTTCCTACCATAATAAATGATTTATCATGCATTCTGCAGGGTTGCAAGTTCCTCTTCCATTTGCCTTTATTCATATATTTTCTTTACTGACTTAATGTGTTTTCAAGCCCGAGTGGTGATTTCATACTAGCACATGCTACCAGCATGACTGGCCTCTCTCTCTCAGATACAGCCATATGGAGATCACAGAGACCTATGTGTCCTCTCGTAGCACTGTACCTTCACAGGCCTCCACAGTGTTTTGTTATTCCCAATTCTCATTAGCCTGAGATCAGAGTAAGGCTCCAGATCACTTTAACTTGGTTCACTGGCCTAAGGAGCACCATAAGCAAAGGGGAACTCGCTGCATGAGACATCCATGTGATGGTATAATCTGAGACAGACAATCCAGCCAAGTGAAGGTCAGCTGTGATCACAGCAGGCTGCCCACAACACTGTCAGTGGGAACAGAAGCAGAAAGCTTCATTCTCCTCCAAGCAAGTCAAGTCACAGATTTATCAAATACAAGCAGAGCATTTCAAATTGTTTCCTTTCAGAGGCAGAGGTGAATGCAGTTTTGCTGAGAATAACAGTTCTACTGACTACCTTGACCTGTTTTTTTTCCTCAAATATTTGCAGCCTGGTTGCATTTGTTCAGCATTCCCACAGCATGAACCTCTTAAATAAATGCAAGTTCCATCAGGAGTTTCTTCACTGTATTTGTCTAAGAATAAAGCAACAAGCGTGTGGCTAGAATAATTCCCAGTGGATTTCCTGAAGAAATTTACACAATTTTTACATTTTTGGTTTGGGAGCTACTGTCAAGTTTAGTATCCAGTGTCTGCTGAGATTTGCAGCAGTCTCTAGAGACCCAGCATGCTTGGGCAATAGCTGCTGGCTTCACCTGCCTGTGTCCTTCCATCATCTGCAGAGTTCTCTCTTCAACTCATTTCACTTCTCATCTTGTCTATACTCATAGCTTTGCTAAAAACTCTCTTTTGCCAAATAATAAAACATTCATTGTTTTTCCTCCTTTAAAGCAAAGAATATTTTAAGTTATATGTTCATTGAGAGAAAAAAATGCCTCAATTTGCAATGTCAATTCTGTTTAGAAGGACAGTTGTCTGCAGCATATTTGCCATGGAGAGCTAACCAGGAGTTGGAAAACAATCCATGGAGTGACCAACATGGAGCTGGAGTTTGTCCAGACCCATGACTGTGATTGACAGAGATGTGACTCATGCTTTCAACAGAATATCCATGGGCCAGGACAACTAAAACATCTAGAGAAAATCACCCATACTGCCAATGTGCTGTACAGCACATACTGCACTGGCCTTATCACCTCCATAGGGGTTTTTGGGGCAGCCTGTCCATAAGAAATAGGCAACCATTGCCTGAGAATGAAACCTCTTTTAACATTTGGCATGTTATTTTTGCAAAATGTAAGAGTCAAAGCAAGAATCTATAGACAGACATCATTTCCTATGGCAAAAATATGAGCTGTGATGACAAAATCGTTTATAATGAGGCAAAAGAAATACTCAGCAAGTGGTTTTGCACTATGGTTATGTGCTTTTATCACTGGGATGTGATGAAATACTTTCCAATCCCTTAGTAACCCAGGAGGATGTTAAGCAAAACATACTATGGTAGACACTTTAAAATCAGCAGACCCATGCAACAAAATTTATGCACATCTTGAGTACTGTGCTCAGTTCTGGGCCCCTCAGTTCAGGAGGGATATTGAGGTGCTGGAGCAGGTCCAGAGAAGAGCAAGGAGGCTGGTGAAGGGACTTGAGCACAAGTGCCATGAGGAGAGGCTGAGGGAGCTGGGGTTGTTTAGCCTGGACAAGAGGAGGCTCAGGGGAGACCTTATCACCCTCTACAACTCCCTGAAAGGAGGTTGGAGTCAGTTTGAGGTTTGTCTCTTCTCCCAGGCAACCAGCAGTAGGACAAGAAGGCACAGACTCTGCCAGGAGAGGTTTAGGTTGGATGTTAGGAAGAGATTTTTTACAGAGAGAGTGACCAGGCATTGGAATGTGCTGCCCAGGGAGGTGGTGGATTCACCATCCCTGGAGGTTTCCAAGCTGAGACTGGATGTGGCACTTAGTGCCATGGTCTAGTAACCACAGTAGGGTTGGACTTGATGATCTTGGAGGTCTTTTCCAACCCAGTTCATTCTATGAAAAGATGATAAAGGCTTTACTAGGAAGACTTGACTATTCATACTCATTTCTCTTATATTTAAGGGTATCAAAGAAATTCCACCAGATTATGGTTTGCTGGATATTATACCAGTATCTTAAAAAGACAAAAAAGTGGTGAACATTATTCTGTCACAGGTAAAAATAATGGAAAACCTAAATGGGGATTCAACTAATAAAATGATTAGCATATAGGAATGGAAAAAAAAAAAGATCAATGAGAAATTTTACAGAAAATACATTTTCTGTCAGAAATTCTGTCTGCATTTTCTGTCAGACAAAACTGATTTCATCCCAGGTATTCTCATACTGTTTTTTGAATACATGTGACATGTAGCATACACATTTACATCTAACAGACTATAGTTAATGTCACATGACACTGAGAGCAAAAATATCAGCACTGTGTCCATCAGCAAACACGCTTGACTTGGGTTAGGAACCTTCTGACTGACAAGATCTCAGGAAGTCATCAATGGAGAAATTGTTATGTGTGCTTTAGGGATGTTATTAAGGATAATCCTAGACCTTCCACTGCTTATTATTTTCCTCAGTGAGCTGGAAATAATTGTAAAATCTCTTTTATTCAAATGTGCAGAATTGGTGGACTGGTAATTAAAGGAGAAAACAGACATAATCTGAAATGCTTCATAAGTTTAAACCAGCCTGGTTTTGCTGACCTAAGTATGCAACAGCTCCTTCAAAAATATAGGATAAAGAGAGACTTTGTCATTCTAGGTCAAACAGAGCTGAGAGAAGGTGAATTCTTTCCTCTCCACACTGCCTGATTGCTCTCATCAACAACTGTTCTGCATTGATGTATTGAGGTGAGGATTGCAATTTTTCTAAGTGCTACAAGAGTGTGACAGGAAGAGTAAGAAAACATGAGATCCTTTCAACCTCCATATGATCAGAGAATTGTTTCTTGTCCAGCCCTATTGTTAAAAAAGCCATATCCCAATGCCAGCCTACCTGGACAAAGGAAACTGTGTTGTGGAAAAAGAGAATTTCTATGAGTATTTCTCTGTGCTCAGAGAAACCAGATGCCAGCCTCCTGCTTTCACACAGGGTACAAACAAGCAAAAAAGAGCAAAGATAGAGAAAAGTATGATACAACAGCAAACTGGACAAACTCAATGTTTAGCATGTCAAAGAGGAGCTTAAAATATGATGGAATTACAGTATTATCAACTTGTCCAAAGTGGAGCAAAATGTTGTATGACAAAACAAATGATTTGTATCTGATCACTGGGGGAGAGATTTATGGAAATGGTTTACTTTGAAGGAAAGTTTGTGCATATACACACATTATTTGGGATGACCAAATGAGAGTCTATGGTCTTGTTACATGCTGTACTAAGATCCTTTAAATCAGAACAGCTGGTGCCATATGAACTGCCCTCTAATACTCCTCTGAATGTCATTAAATAGTGATTTTTTTTAAGCCCACACAAACACTTGGGTTTTTTCCATCTAGTTTATCAATGATTAGTGTTTGCAAAGTCCAGAACTGAGCACTGGCTGTATTTCACTAGTGCGAGGGAGAAGCCAGGAAAAACATATCTCCTGGGGAGTATTCCCAGTTGTAAATTTATTTTTGACACATATAGGGTGGAATTAGGTTTCTGTGCTTGTTTTGATCTCTTTACAAATTCTTATTAAAGGGATGTCTTCCAGTTCCACAGAACTGCATATCCTGTTCCAGCCTAAAGCTGTGGGTAAGTTCCACAGCCAGAATTGTGGGGCAGTGGGAGAAACACACAAGTGCCTCAGACACTCAGCAAGCAGCAGCCCAGTTCTTCTCTCAACGCATAAATATTTGCATGGTTGAGTTGTGCTCAATGACAGATGAAAATCATGTATTTTTTTTCACAGCAGTCAGTTGCACTCAGCATTGTTCATCCAAGGCACAACCCAGTGGCATGGATCCAGTCAGAGCCACTCTGCTCTCACTGGTGGGATCTGCTCCAGGGTGGTGCTGTGACAGTCAGCAGGTGATACTTTGAAGGTGCTGCAGTGCTGTTCTGCCTTACTCTACTTGGGCAGAAGAAATGCATTCTTAGCCTGCACAGTCCGTCGTGGTTACAGGGAGAGCACATGTTCAGGGAATTTCCTTCTGGTTTTGGCTTACTGCTTGTTTTGGGTTTCATTTGGTTCTTTTGATGGGGAGGGAGAATTAAAGAAAATTTTGCCTTTCTAATTATCAGGTTGTCTGTTTTCACAAGCGAAGCAGTAGGCACTTTGCTATGTTATGGTTTCTCCTCAGTGTCCAAATTTCTGGTGTTTTCTCACTATAGTTCAGCAGTGAGGCCAGTTCAACAGCAAAACCTAGCAATTGCAGCATAATTTCTGTTGCCAGGCTCCCTGTTCATTGTGGGAGGATTCCATAAGCAACCAGATATGATTTTCCTGAATGTTAAGAAATAGTCTGGCAATAAACTGTTTGAGTCATCTTTCTGTTTGCTTGACTTCTCCCATAATAATATTATCCAAAACTTGATTCATCAGCTAATCTCATAAGACAGGATTTAGATGTTGAAAAAAAAAATCTTTTTTTTTTCATTTTGACCTAAGAAAGCTCAGAGTTGAAAGTGTCATGCTCTATTTTGCTTCAATTGAGGGTAGAGAAAGCAAAAAAACTTCTACAGGAAGGTACATTCTTTAGAAGCTCAATCTGCAACATGATTGATTATAGCTTGTTTTAGTTGGGAGGGATATAGTAGCATCATCCTTAGTAGTGAGATGTGTCTCACCCCTTCTCGTTCTCATCATGTTACCTCTGAATTACCAGAACGATTCTCTCATGTGTGTTCAAATTCCCATTCAGGGGTGCAACCAAAATAAAACAATTAAGAGGTGCCATACAGACTTATTCATAGATGTTTCACATCATAAGAGTTGACTCAAGATGTCATCTGATGAAATACTGTTCTTCAAGAAAAGATTAACTGTAACTGTGTTAGTCCTCAAATCTCACATTTTTTTCAATACAGATTCAATGTTAAATTGTTGTTCACATACTGGAACAGGCAGGCATAGCAGTTACTTTAGAAATCTGGTATTTTTTTCATCCCATGTTTTTGTAGATTCTTCCTGGAGAGAGGGGGATTGCTTACTGCAATGCATGAGAAATGAAATCACAGTCCAGGGTCCCACCATCCTAAGTGCTGTACACAAACATCTCACAAATATATCTCCAAAACATCACAACTTAAATAGAAGTCAAGAATTAATGCACCATGAACAAATCAATATGTCAGTACTGGATAGCACTATGTGCAGCAATCTCAATGTCCCGTTTGCCATTTTTAGCCAAGATTTTCTGAGACCTTCCTAATTTGGAAAGGAAGCTTATGAGAAAAATGGTAGCCAGCACTCGGCATCCAGGATGGCATCACGGAGGCTGGAGTAAATTAATTTAATTTAATGTAAATTTGCAATATTAGGATTAGGTTCTGACGATTCTTGTGAGTGAAGACCAAGAATTGACACTTAATCTAATAATGGAGAAAGTGGAGGGACACAGAAAGCAAGGGACAGTGCCAAGGTCCTGTGCTAAGAGAAGGTGCAAATAATCTATTTGCCATGGAAATGGTAAGGACAGAGGTGCATTTGCCAAGGACAGAGAAAAGAAAATAATGGGTACATATTTCTATCAGTTCATTTTACTGTGTGAGAGGGAAGATAATAGTTTCTGCAGAAAACTTGAAGGAGTTTAAAAGTTTAGAGATAGTTTGGACATAAGGACCAGACTGACCAACGGTGAGTCTTCATCCACAGTGGAAGTCTCTCCTTAAACCATTACTTTCAGCAATTACATCTGTTGCAATTCTTCTTCAGTTATTTTTTGCTTGCATATGTATCTAGGCAACACCTGGAATAATATTATTCTCCAAAAACATCTAAAATCTGGTGGTTCACTGCAATATGTTGCAATGTTTTCATATAGAGATTTCATATACACATTTCTTTACAAAACTCGATCCAGGCATGTGTGTTTGGATGCAAAAATAAACAATTTTTAAATAGGCTTCTTCAAATAATTCTCCTTCTCGTTGCCACTTCTTTCTGTCAGAATTCAGCCAGAAATGAATGTGTAAAAACTAGGTGTGTATGTATATAATTTTTTTAACACAGAGTCATGACATTGTCACAGTTATCATCTCCTTATGAAAGAATTATGAACAGCAAAGAGAGAATGATCTGTGATATGGTATATTACTTAGAATGACAATAAAAGTTAATAAGATCATTATATCAAGAGTTACACTGTAAAATGTGGAAGAGGGATTCATCTTATTACATTCAAGAATTACAGCTTAACTGTGAGCATCATTTACATTGTAAGTTTATGTAAAAAATAATTTTGTTAATCTCATTTGTCTAATGAAGTTGCAGCTATATTTTTGCATAATAAAGTCATGTAGGGGAATTGCTGTTATTTTAACAAATGCATCCTACAGAAGACAGTACCACTTTAATTACCTCAAGATGTTTAGAGATATTCCCTTTTAATTAAAAATCAGAGGATCTAATGGCAGTGGTATGTCTGAAAAGCCCAGAGAAATCATTTGTTGATCTGTGGTTGCTATGAGAATATTCAGAACTATAGATTGTCTGTGGATTAACATATAGCTATGTAAACTATAAATGCTTTGAAAAGCTTGAAGGTTTCATGTAAACTCCATTTCAGTGCATACACCCACTCTGATTACTGAAGCAATATGTTTTAAAT
Organism: Acanthisitta chloris; assembly: GCF_000695815.1. Classification (NCBI taxonomy): domain Eukaryota; kingdom Metazoa; phylum Chordata; class Aves; order Passeriformes; family Acanthisittidae; genus Acanthisitta; species Acanthisitta chloris. Next base: position 43,194 of record NW_008662906.1, read on the forward strand.
GATTGCATTGTACTGTTTCCACACTTCAAAGGCAAACTCTGTCTAAACCCCTTCCTTATGAATTTCCCTA
>NW_008662906.1:43282-43597 GCF_000695815.1 Acanthisitta chloris
TGCCTAGTGGAGGTTACAGTGTGTGCCTGTGGCACAGCAAGCAAGTCAGCATTTAAACCACACAAAAAACCACCCAGCACTGAATAGCCTATAGTAAGCAGTGGTGACTGAGCCAAAGGTTTTCAGCTTAAAAAGCTGAAAGAAGCAGCAGTGGGCAGCTTCCCATGTGTAATAAGCAGCATCCACAGCACCAGGGGATTGTGCTGACTGATCCTGTGCACACAGGAACCTGGGGGCAGAAAACCAAGAACTACAGATCCCTAAAGGCATCTTCTAGCTCAGCCATAGTATGGAATCATAGAATTTTAGGAGTTG
>NW_008662907.1:0-21507 GCF_000695815.1 Acanthisitta chloris
CCTAAATTCTATGATTCTATGATTACAGTATTATTTTTCACTTTATGCATCTTTTCCTGAACAACAAAGATTTGCCTGCTCTCACAACAGAATCCATTTATTCTCCTTTCAGATCTCCTGCTCAGGTTTCTTACATTAGATATATGAGCCCAACAACCCATACAAGCCTTTGGTCTCTTCACACCATGAGGTATATTCTGCAATTTAGAGGCAAAAAACCTGTAGAGAAAATTAGCATACACAGGATGCTGCTCCTCTCTACAATTCCAGCTTGACAGAATATTTAAGGCCATCTAAATTTTAAATTATACACATCATTATTACAACATTATAGCTTCATCTGAAGACAGAAATTACATTTAGTAAAATAAATTAATACTTCACTTGAAGGAGCTGCAGAGGAGTCCAGACCTCCACAAAGCAGCTTTTGTAATGCACAGATTTGTCAGCTCTTTTCTCACAAGCTTTGATCTTCCATCTTCTCAATTTGCCTCCACATAAAGCTGTTCAACATGCTACAAACAGCATTATACATGAGTCATGAAATGTTTCCTGTCAGAGACACAGAGCAAGACTCTGCCCTTCAACTGTTACAGAACCTTCTCAGTGGAGGCTTCATTTCCCACCAGACAGGCTTCAAACTCAAATGTTGTCTTCTAACTGGTTTGCCTGTCGGAGAGAAGAGAAATAATTACTGTAAAACATTTTGCATGTCTCATTTTTCTTGCCCTATTTTATAGGCTAATATTAAATGTGAAAACCAGAATTCACTGGGTTTTTAAAAATGAAAAGTGAAATGATATATGAAAAGCTCAGAAGCTGTTCTCGGGGTTTTTCTCCATTTCAGCTGAATGCAGCTTTACTCTGCATTAGGTACAACAAGAAAGCAGAGTAGTCTGGGTAGTATGATTACACTGATTAAGTGCAATAATTACCAGATAATTAACAAGCAGGTACATCAGGAAAAAATGTAGGAAACCCCACATATTGTTTTACTTCTGCACTAAGCTTGCTTAGGTGTAAGCTAATAATTCCTCCCACAGAAATTCCCCCCCACCCTTCCCTTTCAAAACTCATTCTTCTGGGAAGCCATTCCCAAACTTAGGGGATACACTTCACACTTTTCTATTACCTACTGAATCAAACAGAACTGTCATTTCCCACTTCAGAAGTTTTATTTAGTGCACATCCACAGGAAAATGCTTTAAATGGCTTTAACCCAGAAGGCTAATGAGGGATAAAACACTTTCTCAGATACACATTAAGAGTAAATGATGTTCCACGACAAACATGACAAAAAAAGCACAATCTGATCTACGAAAAATAGGCTTGGCTGTTGCACTGTAAAAGCACAGGAATGTTGCTGAATGTAGGAGAAAGTTTTGAACACTTCATCCACAGGTTCATTAATGCACAACCTCACCAAAACACAGGCAGTTATGCCTTGCATAAGACAGAGGGGAAAATAACACAAAGTACAGGAAAGCAAAAAAATAAGTTACTCTGCCTCTACGTTTTGAAGCACTTGGTATCTGGGACTCTGGAGATCTTCGATGCTCTCAGCAATTGGCTTGTTTAGTGTTTCTGGCAGGAGGAGAGTCAGGAATCCTGCTGACAGTCCACTGATCCCAAACAGCACCAACGGTGCAGAAGGACTAAGAGATTTCTAAAATTAAAGATCCATAGTGAAAACTCAGCATTGTTTGCTGCTCTGAAAACACATGAACCAAAAAAATTTGGTCAAAACCAAGAGACTACAGCTTATCACTCCAGCAATTTGTGCAATTATCCATAAACTGGTAAAGCAAAGAAACCCAAAAAATGTCATTTCACAGAGACAGCTTCCTATGAAAACTCAGTTTAAATGCCTAGGAGAACTCAGATACTGAGTGAGCCTTAGCACTGCCAAATGCACTATATGACAATCACTTTCACTAACAGATGAAACAGTTCCAGAACACAGAACATCAGACTATTTCCAACACCAATAAAATACAAGGTACTTTTAAAAGTCTTTTTCATTAATTCTTGAAATTGAGTGAACACTATTTAGTTTTTCATAAAACCAATCTTTTCCCAAGTAATACAGGCATATGTTGTACCAAAATCAGCAAAGTGCTTTTATAAGAATTTAAGAAACCTGAGTTACATACAAACATTGAAAACAATCTTACCATGGATGGCACAAACGGAGCCAAAATGCCCCCAGATCTGCAAGACATGGTGCAGACACCAAGGCCAGCGTTTCTGTTTCAAACAAAGCATGAAAGGTTTGTACTTTCAGAATACACATCTGGACCATGCATGAACATGTGGTGACACTGTCAGGGCCAACATTTTTTATTTTTTTTAAGTTACCAGTAGTCTCTAATTTAAATCAAGTTTTTAAGCAGTTACTCCAAAGATTTTGCTCAACTGGCTGTAAGTAAGGTAAAATCACACCCTTTCAAGCCCTGACAAAACCACCCTACTGTGCAATCCTTCACAAAAGTTTGAACAAAGTTTTTCCAACCTGCCATATAGGGCAATTTAACTGGACATCCCTGTTCTGACTGGGGCAGGATCAAAACACGGCAGGACCTTCAGGCAGAAGATGCTGAATACTGTCCCCAGCTCAGGCCAAAGCAGGCTCAGGCAGCAGCCTCTCATCTGCCACCTCAATGTGCAGAGATGACAGGAGGCTTTAAAGCATCTGGCCAGATGTGTGACTACCAGGGATGCTGAATTCTGCGCTCCCTTCAATTTTCAGGCAAATTTAGAACAATGTCATCCAGACTGTAGCAAGCAAAGCACAGCTTCCAACAGCAAGATCCCTCCCAAGAAAGTTAAGAAGTCCTCAGTCTTTCATTTCCTGCTCAAATGCAGAAATCTTTCACCTCTGTATCACTCCTAAATACAGAGACTGACACTGGCACCAGTCATCAGTGAGACAGCAAGAACAAGCTCATGGTGGCTGTTCTCTGTCTCCTGATGCTTCTCACTCATTATCACCCTCAATCTCACTGCCGAGCTGAGCTCTTCCTGCCCACTCTTTGCCTCCTCCAAAGACAGGAAGGAAGTGACAGGATTTAAGATGACAAGCAGAGAGGTGACATGGTTCACATCACCCACCTGCACACCCCTTCCTAATGGCCTTTGCACAGGGGAAGGGAAACAGGCAATGGAAGGAGCTGATGAGAAGTCAGTGCAGTTTGGCTGTAGAATTTTGGTGTAAAACAAATAGATAAAGCAACCTCTTCTCTCATCAGGTCCTCTTGAGAAAAGGAGCATAGCAACCCATGCTTCCTCACATTGAGGCAACATTGACCCAAACCCAACAAGACAAGGCCAAGTAGCTCCCCTGTCAACAAAATCCCTGAAGAGGTGAGACACACCAGTCTGTGTGGACCATTCCTTCAGAAGCATCTCCTCACAGCCCCCAAGTGTGTCCATACCCAGGGGTTTGCTGACTTTTTGCTGCATGGAGGTAATAGGGCAAAGGTGATCCTAAATGCAAATTGTGCCACTGCAATTCCAATGCAAGTTGTTAAAATACTTTATGATAGTTTTAACTCAGAATTCAGCAGAGTTTGAGTTATACAGAACAACACCATGGTATCCAAGAGGAAAACCACACTATCAACCCATAAACTCTTCTTGAGGTGCTGCAGTGCCAATAGCTGAGCACCAACCATGTGTCATACCTTACTGCTCCAGTTTTACTCATTGGAGACCTCCTAAACTCGACTGACTGTGCATCCTCCTTCCACCCCATGGTGTGCAGTGCTGAGCTCATGCCAGCCAAAACAGCTCCACCAAGGTAAGCACATCAGTCTGGGACTTGGCTCAAACCAGGGAATCCTGCTGCTGCTGCTGCCTGGCAAATCCCACATGCCACATGGCACCAACAGATGCAAATACAAAAGGTTCTCTGCTGCTGGCACTGACAGCTCTGTGACTGCACTGCACTCACCAAGAACTGCTGTCCAGCAACAAGGATTACAGAGAGCTCCTTGGAAAGAGAGCCAAAGGGCAAGTATTTTAAAGAAGTACAAATTCAACTACCACCACTGACATTAAGTGAAAATACAGTAGTTTTCTTGCCGTGAAAATCATCAAAAAGCATAATAATTGCTGACAAAAAGCAAAAATGCTATCCTAGGCAGACAAATAGCCTCACTGACTTCACCCAAGACATACAAGGATGTCACCATTTTGCAACCATTTTCTCATAAAAGAAATCCACAAGTTTGTTTTTACATCTGTATCACTAGAGCTATGATTACACTTTGTTCCCAAAGACAACCTTCCTCTTTGTCCAAAACCCACGGCAGTGAAGTTTTCTATTTTCAACCTTTGTGTTCCCCGGAAGGTATTTTAATGACCCATCAAAAAGGAAAAAAGCCCAAAGCACAAACACTCCCCAGCTTGCAGCACTTCCCTGTTCCTAGGATGAGGTGCATTTGCCACTGCTGCATGTACCAGTTACCTTCAAATATATGCCTAACAGTCATCATGCATAAGACATTAAGTAGGTTTAAATAAGGAGCAGCAATACTGAAGACATTTAATTTTTCTGCAAAACATCCAACTGGGGAAAAAAACCCCAAACAACAAAATAGCAGTTATCCAATGTCCTCTGCCTTTGAATGCACAAGTCTCATCCCATGGCATGCCAGAGCCAGGCCAGGAGCAGCACAAAGCTCTGCAGACACCACGAGATGGTGCTGGTGTCTTGCTTAAACTTTAACACTCTCCCATCACCAACTCTTGCAGAAACTACAATATTTGCAATTAAAAGTACCAGCACCTTCCAGCTCTTCAGCAGGCACTCCCAGTATGGGCCCACTCATTCCCAGTCACCTCCAGGATCGTTCAGATCACTCCCAGGAGCGTTCCAATATCCCAGTCACTACCAGTATCCTATCACTATGATCACAGCATCATTCCAATTGTTCCCAGTCACTCCCAGTAGCTTCCAATCACTCCCAGCATGCTCACAGCATTACCCCTGTCATTTCCAGTATGAGCCCAGTCAATCCCAGTATGATCCTAGTCACTCCCAGTAGGATCCCAGTTGCCCAGCTGCGAGGTTCCAGTTATTCCCAGTCACCCCAATTATGGTTTCAGTCAGTCCCAGGATGAACCCAGGCACTCCCAGGCACTCCCAACAGAACCCCAGTCATTCCCAGTCTCTCCCAGTATAATGCAGCCGGCCTCAGCATGCTCCCAGTCACTCACAGTAGCTCCAAGATGCTTCCAGCAACATCCCTCTTGCTCACAGCCATTCCCAGGTCACCCTCAGCGTGTTCCCAGTTGCTCCCACTATGAGCCCAGTCACACCCAGAATGCTCCAGTGATGCCCAGCTGCTTCCAGCAGGATCTCACTTTCTCACAGTCACTCCCAGTCACCCTCAGTGTGCTCCCAGAATGATCCCAATAGGATCCAACAGATCTAAATCTGTGCCAAGGATCACCATCTCAGTACCTAGAGACAGTCACTCCCCCTCCATCCTCACTAGGGTTACTGCAAAAGCTGCACTCACAGCTCTCATGCCTCCATGATACAGGGCAATTTGTGAACATCACTAGGAAAAAACCAAAAAAAAGCCCCCAAAAAAGCAAGTCCAAGGAGTCACTTTCTAAACAAAAAACTCCCCAAAAATCCAAAACAAACAAACCAAAACAAAACCCCCCAAAAACTCCAAAACCTTATGCCAGAAGTCCTCAATGTCATGGACTCAAGGGATTTGTGTCACCATCCCCACTACACCAGCCAGCACACCTTTGTACTCCCCATCAGCTTTTCCACTTGCCCACTCTCCCTAAAGTGGGCCCAATTTTTCCAGTAGATTTGCAGTTACTATTCTTCATCAGCTTGTGCAATATGGTTCAAATTCTGAACTTAGAGCACCATTTGGAAAATCATGCGGAACCAAGATGGGGGTGAAAAGAACAAGATTGTGTATCATATTTTCCTATCTCAACAGGAGAGTAACCTCACAGACAGTTGGTAAGAACTGTGAAACATAAATTAAGGTTTTAGCCCACTTGTTCATGAATGGTGTAAATCAAATCACTGTCATACAGATACTATTAAAATAAGTGGTATCATGAATATTTAAATAAGCCACAAAGACATGGAAAAGCACTTGTTTTCCAGCAGGCAAACAAATCTAATCCTATGAGTGATGTAAGTTTACACAAAGACTGTAAATAGTCCTCACTGCACAGTCTACATTTATAACTAAGTTAGCACACAATTCCAACACAACATTACGTTTGGGTTTGCACCCTGTGTTTTACTCCCAAAAATCAACAGAAATGAGAAATGGTGCACCTAGCACTGCAGCACAAGAAGTCTGTTTTCATGGTTTTCTTCTGGATCCAGACCCAGAGCAAGGTGTCCCAAACAGCCTGGCAAAGTGCATTGGTGCAACACATGTGACTACCAGGAGAAGTCCTTTCGAGCCCCTAATTACAGACAGCTACTAAAGCAACACCAGCAATCAGTGTCACTGCACATGAACAACATTTCAGTTATCCAGAAGCTCTGCTAAATTACCTCAGTACTGTTGGGTACAGCTCAGATGTATAAATATACAGGATATTGAAAGCAGCACTGACCATCATTTTTCCACACAGAGCTAATGAAGTGGAACCAAGGAGGAGACCTTTAGGGAAAAATAAAACAAGCTGTAAGCATAAACAGCCTCTTTTCTTACTCTTTTTCTACACAAATATCCAACCCTCTTTAAGAGACAAACACAAACCCAATGTTTAATCCATACCTTTTTCACCTACAAGCACAAAAGCAGCATTGCAGCTTTTCCCAACCACTGTAGGGTCTTAAGCTAGCTAAGAACAGGTAGATAAAACTGTATTTAGGACAAAGAAAATCTGACCCTTATTGTTTTCTTGTATGTATAAAACTATCTCAAGTCTAAATGGAAGGGCTAACACTTCCAGCTCTGCAGACAGAACATCTTACCAGGTAACTGTGTCTTTAGATAAGCACAGACAACATAACTTCCTTGACTCATTTATGGAACTGTTGATTGACCTCAACAGTTCCTTTGCTGCCAAGGACAGGCTGTTGGGACAGCTCTGTAATTGGAAACAACAAATGCCAACGCAGCCCAGTTTACTGACAGACAGAGTTTAGCTGGCTAAACTGAGGTGTGTGTCTTTTAAAGTCCCAAAGAAACCTGGCTTTAATGTGACTTTGGTTATGTTTGCACCATCTGATTTAATAAAGAGATAACATTTTTAGCAGGAAAAATAATGAATGCTCTGATTTGCTGCATTTCAGGTTCTCTTCCTCAGCACTGAGTTCAGCATGTTCCAGTTTGGATCAAATGATATTCAGGAGGTAATGGGAAAGTCTGACAGCTTCTCAATTACTTTTTCTTTTAGTTTTGCCCTTTGTATTTTCAGTCCAATTCATCTGATCAAGTCAGATTCTGTTTCAACTGAAGAAGAAATTCATCTGTATGTAAACTGAGATCCAGAACCTTGATTTGATTTCTTCAAGTGTGATGTGGTTTTTGCAGTTATTTCTATAATTCATGCAAAACAGATACAACATTTTCATCCAAGTCCACCTTTTGTTCAGGAAGAACTGGAATATTACATACACTTGCCAGATGGAAAGGTGTGAACCTGGTCCTCCTGGCCCTGCTGGGTGCAGTCAGAAAGCTGGGACAGCCACTTTTATTCACTAAGCAAACTTGAGGCAATGGAGACATTCATAATTCTCAACTGTGTTTTAAAACTTGCTGTTCCTCTCCCAGGAAGAATATAAATTGAACACTGCATATCCATGTATTAGCAATGTAGCATCAGTGCACATGGGAAATATTGGGTTTACTATCAAAACAGAACAAAGTCTGTCTAGATGGAGAAATTATGACTCGGATGCTTTGGATTTAAAGTGCACTGTTACTGAGACTATCTGTACTTTTGGGCCTTTGCAAATAATTAAGAAATATTTAAGTGTGGCAGGTGTGGAGATGAGCTGGTGATTTTCTTTTATAGAATGAACTGGGTTGGAAAAGACCTTCAAGATCATCAAGTCCAACCCTACTGTGGTCACTAGACCATGGCACTAAGTGCCACATCCAGTCTCAGCTTGAAAACCTCCAGGGATGGTGAATCCACCACCTCCCTGGGCAGCACATTCCAATGCCTGAGCACTCTCTCTGTAAAAAATCTCTTCCTAATATCTAACTTAAGCCTTCCCTGGCAGAGCTTGAGCCTGTGCCCTTCAGTATCCTGTATACTTCAGGATACTCCACTGTTACCACAAACTGTCCTCACAACTGCATAACACAGCAAGACACAGCTGAGACTGACAGAGGCAGCAAGTTTCTTGCCATCTCTAGGGCTTCCATACTGCAATTCCCATTTTCATCTCAATTTTCAAGTACAAAATTATTTTTTGTAAAGCTTTTAGTGACTTGAATGCAGTGTCAGTTCTTGAGACAGAATGTGAGAGCTCCAGCTGGCCTTCAAAGAGTAAAGGGCTTACAGTCAGACAAACTTAGTCAATTAACAGGGTCAAATTATGCCTGCAAGAAGTTAAAAGAAATCTAGGCAAGACTCTGACCAGCCCTGAAAAGAGAGCAGGGTATGAACTGATAGGCCTTTAGGCCCTCATGTACTCAGTCACCAAATATCCATTAAGTTGCTTTGTCAGCTTCTATCCAAACTAACAAACTTCTACTTGAGCAGCAGCACATACTTACCAGCATTCATTGGTAAAAGCATGGTAAACATGCAGGCAAATCCTGCAAGTATCAGAAAACATGCCATAGTTTTACGTCTTCCAGACCTAGAAGGAAAAGAGCACCCAGGTAAAGATGGAAACAAAGTCCTTCAGTGTTTTCAGTTTGTCTGTAAAAGAGCTAAGTACTAAAGTACACAGTGGCATGAGAACAGTTATAAATCTATTGTACCTTGCTAAGTGTTCAAATCTTGTATTACTTCCCTAGGTCTGTGCATTGAAATCCTCCCACAAAGGCTTTCCTATTTCTAGCTCACTTCTCACTTTTAAGCTACGGAATTTGTAGCCTTGAGAAGAACTCACCTACTTGAGCAACAAGAACGTGGACTTTTCTGTTCTCCCAACTGAGCAAGGCAATGGGCCCTGTCACTAAACAACTACTGCAGTGCATACACACAAAAACCAAATTAAGTGCTCAAGAAAACGTGGTTTTAGTGCTTCATAATCTGTATTGTAATCTGTATGTATCAAAAGGAGTGTGGGCAGCAGGTCAAAAGAGCTGATTCTTCCCCTCTGCTCTCTTGAGACCCACCTGGAACACTGCACACAGTTCTGGTGTCCTCAACATCAGAAGGACATGGAACTATAGGAGCAGGTCCAGAGGAGACCACAAAGTTGCTAAGAGGACTGGAGCATCTCCCTATGAGGACAGGCTGAGGGAGTTGAGGCTGTTCAGCCTGGAGAAGAGAAGACTGTGTGGAGACCTCAGAGCAACTTTTCAATATCTGAAGGGCCTACAAGGAGCTGGAGAGGGACTCTGTGTTAGGAACTGCAGTGACAGGACAAAGGGCAATGGATTCAAACTGAAGGAGGGGAAGTCTAGGCTGGATGTCAGAATGAGGTTTTTCCCTGTGAGGGTGGTGAGACACTGTCCCAGGTTGCCCAGGGATGTGGTGGCTGCCCCAACCCTGGCAGTGTTCAAGGCCAGGCTGGATGAGCCTTGAGCAACCTGATCTAGTGAGGAGGTGTCCCTGCCAATGTCAGGTAGTTGGGACTAGATGAACTGTAAGGTCATTCCAACACCTAAATTCTACGATTTCTCTTTTATAACTTGGCATAAATATGTGCAGTTATGCCATACTGTAAAATGTCTTGTATGCTGTTTTGTCTGACAGGATACACACAGAAATCAGCAAAGGTTATTTCTGCTGCCTGGTGCTTTAAAACCAAAGAGACAGAAAATCACCAGCTCATCTCCACATCTGCCAGAGTTAAATATTTCTTAATTATTTGCAAAGGACCCAAAGTACAGATATTCCCAGTAACAGTTCCCAGGCAGGTAGAAATACTACACATGCTTGCTACTTATGAACTGTCACAGCTACTTCTAACCACTACCCCATACTAGTATAACTAGAGTTTATCTATAACAAACACACAACACTTGTTTTTAAAATATCAAATATTTTTGCAACAAGCAAGTTATACTTTCAGGATATTGCTCACTACAGCTGAATGAAAACAGAGCAGCTGGCTTGTCACATTCTATTTTGCATCACAGCACCTAAAACTACACATATCCTTACTCCAGGAAACCAATGCTTGAAAATTACAATTAGTTTGACAAATTACAAGGAAATAAAATGGACTTGTGCAGTTTGTGATTTAAATGCATGTCTGACTCAGGTTTCCTGGGCTTGAGGTGAAGATTGGCTGCTTGTTTTCCTTTGTAGCTTGACCAAGCTGGCAGTTTTTTACTGCCCAAAACACCCCAAAGGTGATGTCCTTATCTGACTGAAGAAAATGGGATTTTTGTCACTGACCTCTGAGACCAAAGTATCATTGCAAAGACAGTGGAAGTGAAGATTACATGAAACCCTGAAGAACTCTGGGCTGTCAGACTGACTGGCCTCTGGAAAAACGTGCCTACAGAAAGGCCTCTGAATACACTGAAAAGAGTGCAAATACACAGACAGGGATCACCCATGCTCTAATGCGAGTTCAACAGCTCTCACTTCAGAGCTCTCTTTGAAAAGTTTAAGTAAAAATGAGTAATGGTGAAAACTGCTTTAAACTGCAGCTGTTAGGCACAACAAAACCAAGTTATTCTGCATAAAATATCTAAGAGAAAGATAGAACCTAGAGGTAGTTAAAATAACTAAGCTATTACCTTTTTTTCCAAAACAACCAAACTTTTTAATCAGTGAAAAGCTTATCTCTGGAGTAATGCAAGGTATGAACAAAACTAAAAACCAGAAGAGGTAGAAAATCTGTCTCTCATTTCTGTGTCAAGTACAGAAACCCCTGGAGCAGAGTGAATCCCCAAAGAACCAACACTGTTTAGAAAAACAGTGAAGTATCTTACCCAGAAAAGTGTTAATACTTTTCTAAGCTATCTACAAATATCTGCAGAGAACTAGGAAGTAAGTTTTTCTTACCAGGATTTCTCAATAAAAAACATGCAGAGAGGAAACGCTGGAACTTCTACAAGACCAGAAAGAGCCACATTTAAATACAGATTTCCTCTTAATTCACCAGCATTTAAAGTTAGTCCATAGTACACAAAGCTGCAGACATACCTAGAAATAACCAGACAAGCCATATTATTAGCAGAACTAGTCTTTAGGCCTAAAAAAGCATTTTAAAGATAACTTATGCCAAGTTAATGATTAGCTATACTGAGTTACACGGTAGGGAGAAAACTCTTGGTTCCCCTGGGAAAGGAAACAAGGCAAAGATTAACTTATTAGAGTAACTTACTGAAAAAAAAATCAAGTGCTCTTCTAGATGCACAGTGTAACCTTCAGAATTTACTATTAGCTTAGCTTTTTTCCTAGGTTGATTCACAAATCCAGTAAGCTTAGCTGCAAGCAGCTGCTGCTTACCTGCTGCACAGCAATCCTTTGTGACCACACTCCAAGAGTTCTGTGCCATGGCTTAACATGGTTTCAGACAGCAACACAGTGTTGTGACCTCTCTTTCCAGAAAGTAAGAACATCTTTGTGTAGTTTGCCACCACTGTAATTACCTAGATTTACCTACCAGCAATTTAAGAGATGCTTCTGGAAAGGTTCTCCTTAGCAGATGTTCCTGCTGCTTCTCCCATGTCCTGCACATCTCTGCTTAGCACACACACCAAACTACCGATTTTTACCATCTACATCCTGACAGTCATCTCAAATGACACCGAACTTTAAAAGGAGAACTTGTTCTTGGCATTTTGGAAAAGGGCTGCCCCTCCAACAGATTTTAGCTCAAGCCAATGTCCAACAGCTGCTGCTAGAACAACCAACCCAACAGCCTCCCCCAACAGGGGCTCCCCCTGCATTGCTGCTAATTGCTCTCAGAACATATCACATCCTCCCACAGGATGATGTTTTTGTCTTTTCTTTCCCAAGTTGTACCACTTTTCAGGACAGAACCTAATATAAATCTATGCAATCTGTATTTTATCCTGCTCACAACTTTCCTCCACTGAACCTATGTAACATAATTTCGGGCCTTAATACATAATAACATAATTTCTCCTTAATCCAGATCTCTACAGTAGCCTAATCCACGTAGTCCTTTTCTTCCCAAGACTGGTTCAAACACACATTCTCTCAGTAATTTCTGCTTCTCATTTCCCTCAAGGTAAACATTATGTTCTCAGCAGATTATTTGTCAGTAGGTTTTGAGGGAGTTTTTAAGTAACACAGGTTGCCCAGGGATGTGGTGGCTGCCCCAACCCTGGCAGCACTCAAGGCCCGGCTGGATGAGCCTTGAGCAACCTGATCTAGTGAGGAGGTGTCCCTGCCCAGGGCAGGGGTTGGGACTAGATGGTCTGTAAGCTCCATTCCAACCCTTAAATTCTATGAACACACTGAAAATAAAACACTAACAGCAACAATAATGAAACGCCAACCTTACAATACATAATTTCAGATGATTATTCTCTGCCATCAACTGACAAATTTATGATTTATTTTTTAAGGACATAATTCTTAAGAGAAAAGGCTGAAAAATTTCATCACTTCCCCATGTCTGACTCATTCCCAGCACCTCAGCTGTTATCACCTACCAGATGTACATGAGAAGGATGGTTCGCCACCGCAGGACCGGGTGTGTCACTAAATTTAGAACACCAGGTGCTGATTCATTCTTTCTCAAAGTTCCTGCACTTGGTTTTAATTTTAGATTTAATCTCTCTTTTCCATTACCAAGGGCAATATATTGCAACACATCTTCAGCTTCTGCCGTTCTCCCTTGGGAATACAGCCACCGTGGAGATTCTGGGAGCATACTAAAAGGAGAGAACAGACAATCAGCAAGGACAAGTTCATTCCCATGAAGACAGGGCTAAGGTCAATCTTTCCATTTTGAAAAAAGTACCAAAATTGAGAGCAAAACATTCTATTTGCTCTGTTCTGCATATTCAGTTCCAGCTAGCCCAGTGATAATTCAGCTAACCTTACAGAAGGAGCATTGGAGATGCCTGACAAAGCATTCAGTCATGTTAGATGGATTTCCATCTAAGTCTTGACTTCTGCTGAACTGACTTCTTAAGCAATGCTACACCAGCACAGCCCAGGAAGCATCTCAAACCTCCATTATCGGAGCAGCCCAGGCAAAACTTTATTTTCACAAAGCTCATGTCAAGCTTCTCCATTATGGGAAGGGCTCTGAGTTGAAGTGGACAGAAAAGAAAAGAAACCTTTATTGGTGAACTGTCAGGCTCCAGTACCAGCTCATCACAGCTGACATGAGTTTTAAATCTCTTACTCCCATGTATAATCAGAATCTCCTTGCTTACCACAACTTCAGTTCATGATTCATGGCTTTTTTCCCCTCTTGCTGTTTTCATACAAGCCATAAAATAAGGAACGGAATATTTTTAAGTGAACCTTTACTTTCTCTGATACTCTTGATACCCTTAACAGAGATATACATCCTACAACCAAACTCAACTTCCACTACTTCAGAGGATCCCAGTATTTTTAGAGTTTGTGGGGAAATAATTTTACACCACCAGAAACAGAACACTATAGAGGAAAATGTATCATACAGAACTTCTTGCTGCCCACAGGCTTTGTTTTCCTTGACTACAGGAAGAGAGGTGGTTTGGTTTTTTTAGTGTATTCTTTAACAGAACTTATTTCAAGAGTACCTAAAAAATAACAGAAATCAGAAGGGCTTTGCTCTGTGCTAGATATTCCTTGTACTAATGTGCAGATAACCTACTACACTAATCCTTCTATTTCCTCTACAGCTTTAACCAGTGATCAGTAGTGTAACAAGGCATATGACTTGGTATATCAAAGCAACATTTTCTAAGAACACAGGCTAGACAAAGCTAACACTTGATTCCTTAAATCCTGATGCATTTTATAACCATTATTATGAAAATGTCAGTCCAAGAATTCTGAATAGGAGACCCAAGCACAACAGTGCTGGAAAGAGATACAAGGAATCTCAAGGAACATCAACTTCCAGGCTGGTGAAGGGACTGGAGCACAAGTGCCATGAGGAGAGGCTGAGGGAGCTGGGGGTGTTCAGCCTGGAGAAGAGGAGGCTCAGGGGAGACCTTCTCACCCTCTGCAACTCCCTGACAGGAGGTTGGAGTCAGGTGGGGGTTGGTCTCTGCTCCCAGGCAACCAGCAGCAGGACAAGAGGGCACAGACTCAAGCTCTGCCAGGGGAGGGTTAGGTTGGATCTTAGGAAGAGATTTTTTATAGAGGGAGTGCTCAGGCATTGCAATGTGCTGCCCAGGAAGGTGGTGGATTCACTGCTTCTGGAGGTTTTCAGGAAGAGACTGGATGTAACCACGGTAGGGTTGGACCTGACAATCTTGGAGGTCTTTTCCAACCCAGCTGACTCTGTGATTCTATGATTCAATAGCAAGTAAGATACACAGCTTATCACGCTAAAAAGGCAATTCCAAGTTCTCACTTATTTCCTTTTGTATGCATGTGTCTCATGGAAATAAACTCTAAAATCCCTCTAGGATGACTTCCAGAACTCCTCAAGCACTGAAGTTCTGTTTTGGCAGAAGGCAATGTTCCTGGCAGAGGCTCCAGCTCACAATCTCTGGCAGGGTTTCCCCTCCCCAAGCAGATTTGTGATGGAGTTTTTATTGGACAGCTTGCACACAGCTGCTCTATGCAGCACTGTCCACCACAACTGCCACAACATGCAGGAGCACAGGCCTGTCTACCAGGTAACCCTGACTTTCTGCTTCACTTAACACCCTTCTTCCTTCACAATATGATTTTTCTCTTGCTTGGTTCATAAAACCTTACAGAAAAGTGTCATCCTCACCTATAGCACTTACTCAAATGATGACAAGTAAATGTTAATTTTTTGCATATTTTTTCTTATTATTATATTGCATCTGAACCACTTACAAAGAAAGGAGGAGGAAGAAGACTCCTGGAGTATTGGATAGGAAGGCAAGGTAGCGCCACTCTCTGACACAGTAACCCAGCAAAGCATAAACAGCAATGCCAACTGCAAAGGTCAAGTTAGTTAACGAACCTGAAAACACAAAACCAAACCAGTGACTACAGAGACCATTGGCAAAACAAAACAATTTCTTAAGCAGAAGCCTGAAATTCCTAGCCCATGATATACCCACATAAAATAGTATTTTATGAGCTATCTTTGCAGCACTTGTGAACCAGCTACCTTAAAGATATTATGCAATCCCAATGAAGAACAGCTTTGTGTAGTGTATGGGAGGGTTGGGGGGGGTTTTTTTCCCCTTTCAAAATTAAAAAGAGGGATATCGGAGAGAGCAAGAAATTAGCAGAAACCTACAGACTAAAAAGCAAACCTGAGGCCAAGAAGTGGAAGCATTGAGAGCAAGTGATTTATTTAGGGTAATCCCGAATAGAAGGGGCAGGCTAGAGCAGAAACTGAAATAGATTATGCAAGTGCAAGGACTGAGCTCAGTACAAGACCAGCTGCCAATCCAGAGGTTTATTACAGTAGATTTCTGATTTAAAAAAAGCATGAATAAAGATGTTTAAAAGATAGGGTCAACTGGAACTCTAAAAGCCTTAAACTCTCTGCAGCCTAACAGGATATCCTGTGCAAAGCCAAACACTCTCAGCTATTGCCCACAAAACCCAGCTCACGGCCAACAGCAGAACAGCTGCTGGATGCAGCTCCCTCTCCTCAGCCCCTCCTTCTCAAGCACCGAGCAGAATAAAGCACCTAGGGCAATAAGCAGCAGGAAACGAGCTGTCTCTTCCATCCACCAGGAAGCTGGCCCTAAAGGGAAAGGGCTGGGAACAGGAGAGAGACACAACAGGGCAAGGGAGAAGGAAGGGTGGGAGAAAGGGAAAGCATAAGTCAGAGAAGTCAACTCAGGAGAAGAGGAAAACTTGGTACTTTAAAAAAAGGGAAAGGTGATAACTAAGCCACAACTTTCTCATACACCCCCAGGAGTCCAAAGGAAAAATAAGAGAAGCAACTGAATAAAGGAGGGAGAAACATATGCTTACAGCTGCAGCAAATCAGCATTTGGATTATATTTTTCCCCCACGTTGTGCTTGCCAGAAAAGCACTGCAGCCTGAGCTACTCCAGCTTTGCAACTGTCTGACATGCAAGTGTTAAACTTCTTTTACATCTTGGCAATTGCATACATAAAAGGACATTTAAAAATACTGGATGCACACTCAGCAGTGGAAAAAACCACTATCCAGGCACTAACTCATTTTGTGGTGCAGAGAAACTTCCAAGAATACCTTCCCAAGGCACCACACAGGATCTGCCAAAACATGTATTATCTTTATAATGCAAGCCAGTGCACAAATTGAGACATTTTAGGAATTAATGCACCAATTTTAAAACCTGAGGTTTGCTACTTATCAAACAAACTATCATCTTCCTTATTCAGGCACCTTTCCCACAGAAATTAAAACCTGGGTCAATCACATCAAACTTATCTGATTGATGCTACAACTGACTCAACCTGGTACAAACACAGAATGTAAGTTATTGATGGAACAAGAGTTGCCACAGTAACAATGATTAAATATTCCCAAATCCCACCTGTAAATGACCAAAATGATTTTCCTACATATTCTTGCGTTAGGACAAAAGACACAAGAGCCATTCCACCATTCACAATTCCAACCAAAAAACGTGAAACTGCAAATACGTCATAACTTGGAGCTAAGGCTGTGACATACCCAAAAATGACATCAAAAAACAGACCTGCAGAGACAGAATAAAATGTGATTAGTACTTATGCTACAGAGCTTGAACTCCAAAGAAGAGCAGGGACCACAGTCAGCTACTGACTGTCCTCAGTACTCTGCAGTGCTCCCCTCTAATCTCTCACATTTGGCTTTCTGAAATCACACCACATGAAAATGGAAATCACTTTCAAGTCACACACTTGAGGGCTGCAACACCAAAGATGACATTTCCTTGGGACACTCTTCTCATTAAATAAGACCTTCGGGTGGCAAACACAGCTGGGAAACACAACACAGAACAGGAGTAACTCACTTTAAAGATGTTTAGGTAAATCATTCTCCTCCAAACCCTTCAAAAAAAGGCAGATTATTTTTCTATTGGGAACAGTATTGTTAGGCAATGTGTAAAAACACTGTGCTCCTATAGTGATAGCCATGGCAAAACCAGGTTCTTGAAGCCTTGAGCAACCTGATCTAGTGAGGAGGTGTCCCTGCCCAGGGCAGGGCTTGGGACTAGATGATCTGCAAGGTCCATTCCAACCCCTAAATTCTGTGATTCTTTTTCACTTCCCACAGATATTCCATGACCTCTGTGCTGCTCAGCACGCTCACACCAACCAATTTCAGTGCTGCTCTGCTGCGAGTGGAACAGTTACACAGATCACTGACAGCACAGGTGACCCACGAGCAGCCTCCAGGTAGGGAGGCCCAGGGGCAGGAAAGAAAAAGAGGTTATGTTATCCACACAGAATGCTTAAGAAAACCCTTTTAACAAATCTTACCCGAGATATACACTGGTTTCCTACCCAGTTTATCTGACAAAGGGCCAAATGTGATATTTCCAAGAAGCAATCCAGCAAAAAATAGGGATGATGCAAGGCTTACTTTGTAGGATTCTTGTCCAATTAGGTACCACTGCCAAAAAAAAAAAAAGAACAAATACCACATCCTTATCAAAAGTATGAAAACCAAGTTGCTGCCTTCTTGCCTTTTCCCACTTCTTGGTTTATATTCCATTGAAGTTGGATTCAAAGTTCAACAGGTAAGCCAACAGTAGTGACATTTTCTCTTCCCTAACAGACTCTAACACCTCTCCCTCAGGAAATTTAACTGTAATACATTAAGATCTTTCAACTTGGTAAGTGCAATTAGTTGCACTCCAATTCCCAAGCTTTAGCAAGGCAACTTATCTTACATTATTAAAACAAGGAAAGCCAGAAGTGTTAACAGCTTAAGCCATTTCAACACTGAACCAACATAGCTATTTCAATGAACAGGTATTAAATGCCTTTGTTAACAAGAATAATGTACATTCACTACTGCAGAACTGAGAGGGTTAATGCTGTGCAGCTGCTTCCTGAACCATGAGTGATCCCTGGTGCCCTTCCTCACCACACACACACTGAACTCTTGAAGAGAACCAGGAAAGGATTATGGAAAAGGATTAAGGAAAAATGTCCTTGTTTTATGAAAATGCTAAGAAGTACTTATTGACTACTCATTGGCATTTCAGCATCTTATTGAGCACATGATCTGTGCGTAACATAACTTGAACTTGTTAAGTATTTTTCAAAATTCACTGTGGCTTTCCAACAAAAACATTGCCAGTTTTGCCATTACCAAAACAGACATCATCACAGCTCTTTAGATCCACATGGCAGTTTTATTTAGTTACTAGACCACTAAGATACAGCAAAATGCTGGCCAGTATCTAGAAATTCCATGAAAAGACTACTAACAATATTGGTTTTAAAAGATCTTAATATAATGTTACCAAAATGCATGTTAACATATATTTATTTGGATGAATCTTGAGAATTACCACCTATTTTGGAAACAGGGACACTGACTTCTACATTTAAAAACACAGGGTTAGTTAAAATTTAATGATTTCTAACAGTAAATTAAGCACTGCCCTATATCAGGCATCCTGCTGAGAGTTTGAAACTCAAGAGTGATCTTGGAAAACAGGCCAGTCAAAAAAACCTGTTTCTGACAGAGGATATGATTCAATATTGCATCATTCCTTCTTGTGTCCAATCGCTGTATTTCTCCAAGACAAACAACACACAGTTACAGCTGGGGTAACAGCAAGGAAACAAAATTTGGCACAAGCTACACCAAGTGCTAACCTGGTTTTTGTAAGAGTTTGCCGACAACTGGACCAGGAATTCCACCAGCAGAAGTCTGAGAGTTCACACTACCACCCAAGCCACCTACACAGCCTTTTTTTCTGGCACTGGCAACAATGCTTGGGTCACTTGTGCTTGCCTGAATGATTCCAGCCCAGGGACTAGGAAAAAGCAAGCACATCCACTGGCCTGGAATTCACAAGGTATGAGGATGAAGGGTCAAAGCTTCTGTCCCACTCAGCAAACTCCAGTCTGTTCAACCTCCCACTCTTACCACATGTGAAAATACCCAGATGTGCAGTGCATGAGTTTCACTTTCATACTAGTTTTAACCTTTCAGGAGCAACTTCTGTGAGAAATTACTGCAATGCGTGGCAAAGCTTACATGCACAGCAGATTGTGCAGACACAACAAATTGAACAGTTTTTTGGTACAAAACAGATGTTAGGACCAGTTCACCCTAAATTCTAGAGTTACAGACTGCAATTAAATGATCATTCTTCATTAATAATGGCTTTCTAAAACAGCTGAAGGTAAAACTGAAAATAAAATAAATAACATACAGTTCAACCTCAACTAATAAGCGTTAGATTTACACTAGGAAAGCTACACTAAGAATTCAATCATACACTTTCAGATTTAAAAATAAAATGAAAGAGCCAGACAGACAGATTCCAAGAATTTTTAGGAGCATAAGCAAAACATTACACTAAGCCCTGCTTGGCTTTTCCAAGCACCACGTCCTGCACCAGTGACACAAACGCACGAAGAGCAGCACTGACTGTGCAGGACAGAAGTACTTGCCTCAGTCACAACAGATGTGAAGTTGCTGGCAAAATGGACATGCTTGGAAAGCTCAGCTCTGCTCGCTGGAATTCCTTCTTGGTCTATGTGGTACTCAGGCACAGCTCCCACAAGGACAATAAGCATCGACTGACAAGCCACATACACCTTTGAAATAAAGCACAATCATTTACCCTGAACAAGCCCAACACACCTGATGGAATACTGCAAGCTTCTCAGTCAACTAGCAATTTCCCACTGCCCAGCATCCCAAAGAAAACACAGTCTACTGTGTCCAAATCCCCAGATGTGACCACAGAGGCCACTGGAAGCAGGGAGTACCACTCCAGAGACACTGGTGTGCTTCCAACCAAAGTTTCTCCTTCCAGTCCCGGAGCTGCTCAGTTTGCTCTTGCAGTTTTGTAGGCAGACACGGGAAAGGAAGATATTAAGAACTTCATTATAGTTTCACAGATAATATTTAACATTAAGATTTTACTAATATAAAAAAGTTTTACTTACAAGAACTCAGTATTTTTTTTAAATCTCTGCTAAGTACTTTCCAACCTAGCAACTGAAACCATAACCAGGAAAACTAGAATGTGCAGGAATACAAAAGGCTTTCATAAAGAAACCCTTAGGAGTATTTATTCATTGAGATAGGCTTGAAGATGTTTTCAATGCCTTCCAGGCTGTGCAAGTTACTTTTGCTAGCTTAAAATAACATTATCCTTAACCATACCCACACCACCTTAGTGATTTTCTTAGCACCTTACCACTGTTGGAAAAGATTTGACTCCCTTCATTGGGCCACGAGTCTTTGGCTGATACACTTCCCTGGACATTGTTTTAATGCCATTTAACACTGTGCTTACCTCGGAGACTCTGGCAGAAACAAGCTCTAAACAAACACCTGCAATCAGCACAGTCTCCTGCCCTCCCAACAGGATTTGATTTGCAAGGCATAACTGCACTAACAGGAGGGTTCAATAAAACCAAGGGAGTGAAACAGAGAGGTGTTTGCATGCTGGGGTGTGGACACTACATCCTGCATACTGCTTTCACAAGAGAATAAAAAGGGGAAAGAAAAAAAAAGAAACTGAGCAAAAAACCATTTGTTGTGGTTATACTCCATTTCCCTCTAGCCAGCAGAAGCTTCAAGGCATTCTCCAGAAAGAGAAGGAGTTTGGAGGTGTGTACAGCAACAAGGCAAACAGATCATAAACTCTGACAAGTTAGGACAACACTGAGATCATAAAGAGGTTTGACAAGCAGCTTGGAAAAGGACCGAATCCTTTTCGGTACGCCCATGGCTCCAAGAGGATGTTTGCCGGCCCAGAAATGCCAGGGGAGGGAATCTGTGCCAGCGGCCGCGAGAGCCAGCGAGGGGAAAGGAGCCAAGGCACAGGGACCGGGGCGGGAGAGAGAGCTCAGAGCCCAGCGGAGGGGAAAGGAGCCAGGGCACAGGGACCGGGGCGGGAGAGAGAGCTCAGAGCCCAGCGGAGGGGAAAGGAGCCAGGGCACAGGGACCGGGGCGGGAGAGAGAGCTCAGAGCCCAGCGGAGGGGAAAGGAGCCAGGGCACAGGGACCGGGGCGGGAGAGAGAGCTCAGAGCCCAGCGGAGGGGAAAGGAGCCAGGGCACAGGGACCGGGGCGGGAGAGCCGGAGGCGGAATCAAGGCACAGGGGCTGGGGCGGGAGAGAGA
>NW_008662908.1:0-7017 GCF_000695815.1 Acanthisitta chloris
AGCGTCCCGCAGGAGCCACCCCTGTGTGCGGGGCCACGGCTTCAGTGTGCTCGCTGGGACCAGACCCAGAGCTGCCAGGCACTCGTCTGACCCTGTCCTTCGCCTGGAGGCTCGTTTCCACACCTCCACACTATAGTCTCCTGGATAATCCTTCCTTTTTCCTCCTCAATTACACCAGTCGTTTCCCCAAGGACACCACAACAGTTGCTTTATTGAGGCCACGTTGACTCCAGCACCGCAGAGATACCATAAGAAATGCAATTAGCCTGGCACAGCCCCCTTCAGAAAACCAACGGGGCCCTTTTATTCCATTTACTTTGCATCATTCTCTCTTGAAACTCAGTCCAAGCCTTGCAGAGGGCATGGGCCAGCCAGGCCAAAGGTGCCCAGCCCCATTTGCACACTGGCACAGGCAGTTTGAAAAGGTTTCTGTTTCCACTGTTCATCTTCCCCCAACAGTGGCTGAAGAGGGGCTGCTCTTGCCTGGCCTGTGAGCTCTGCATGGCAGCACTGGCCGCTGTCCCTTCCCTGCTCACAGCCAGCAGACAGGGATCACATGTTCGGCCTGCCCTGGCAGAGGCAGCATGCCAGTTGCCCATCGTGCTGGCCTCTGGGCAGCCCCGGGAGCAAGACCACAAGAAAGCTCCAGCCTCAGGGTGAAAGACCTGGAGGCAGCTGGCAAAAGGGAAGAATCAGGGTCTGTGATGTGTCAGGCAAGAAGTTCAAAGTAATCCCTCTGTGTATTGAGACAGGATGGTGTGTGTTTGTGTCCTGGCAGCTTGCTGGCTGCTGTCATGCTTCCTGCATGGGAGATGGTTCCTCTTACCCCCTTCTGTATCTGCTCCCTCAGCCTGGCCCCATTTTCCGTTGCCAGAGAAGGGTATATTAGATCTGACCAGTTTCTTGGAGACTGGAGTCTCTGCCTGTGGCTGATCTCTCTGTGTCTGTAGGATCCATTTGATGGCTGGGCGCATTCCCCTGGGCACAGATCGGGCTGCAGTGGCAGGCGAGATGGAAACCACCTTCATTGAGAATCTCAGATATGCTGCTGACCTCCTGGCCCAGGTAAGTGGGTAATGTGTGTGCTCTGTGGGTGCAGCGCTTAGGTACCTGGGATGGAGAATACCCCACCAGCCTGGCATGGGGAAGGTACATTTCCTTCTGCAGAGATGACAGGATGCTCTGCAGGGTGACATTACTGTATTACAGGAAGACATGATTGGACTGGTGGAGCCTATTAACAACCGCATCACTGACCCTCGCTACTATCTGAACACCCCACACCAAGGTAAGGCAGACATCAAGAGTCTCCTTCAAAGGACGAGAAGGATCCCCAGGAGATTGCCTCACCATCAGGGAGATGCTGAGGGAGCACAGTTGATGAAGGGTGGGGTCTCAGAGCTTCTCCATGCACCCTGGGGGCAATGGTCTCTCATTTCTTTCACCCTTAGCTGCTGTAATCCTGGAGAAGGTGGGACGGCCCAACCTGAAACTGCAGCTGGTGAGTCAGCATTGAAGATTTCCAAAGTCCACCTTCCACCAGAAAATCTTGCACAGGCCCCACAGGGGAGTTCTGGGCAATTTGGGCTTGTTATCCCCTCCTGGATAACCTCTTGGGAACATGGGGAGAGACAGAGACCCTAGCACAGCTATCTTTAACTGCTCACTGCTGAACAGCTGCACCTCCCATCTTCCTCTCTCACAGGACCTCTTTCACTGCCAGATCATGGATGGCAACTTGTCACGCAACCTGGAGACATACTTCCCACTCATCGGTAGTGCCTGGCACCCAGACCAGCTCCTTGGTGGCCACGGGGCAAGAGTGGCTTTGAGATGGGGCCCTCCTGCCCCAGGCTCTGCTGTGGCTGCCTGGGGATGTGGGGGCTGCTCTTGGGTTACCTTGTCTCATGCCCTAAGGCGGCTGCGGGCAGGGCTGCCTTGGGCATGGCATCTCCCATTCCCTCCCTAGGTCATATCCAGATTGCACAGGTGCCAGGACGGCATGAGCCCGACAGCCCTGGGGAGTTGAACTTCCCCTACATCTTCGAGCTCCTGGAGTCCCTTGGCTACACTGGCTATGTGGGGTGCGAGTATGCTCCGAAAGGTGAGTAGGCCTGCAGGCCTGAGCCCTATGGGCAGGTTCCAAGCACAGACCAGCTGACTCAGTACTGTGTGAAGACAGTGGGGGGTGGCAGGTGCTGGGTATCAGAGTTCCTACCTGGGGATGAGTTCTGTGCTGAACAGAATTTGCTCCAGCTTCTACAGCTGCAGCAGGTAACCTTGTCACTGCAGGAGACACTGTGGAAGGTCTGGGCTGGCTGCGCTCCTACTGGGAGAGCCGAGGGCTGCAGCACAGTGGAACCAGCAAGGCAGCCAAATAAAACTAGAAAACCATGGGAATAAAAGTCAAGTAATGGCTTAACAAAGGAGTATGTGTCTTCTGTAGGACTAGGGGGTGCTGTTGGGTGGGATGATTCCTAGAGCGATGTCATATTTCCCTTTCCCAGGCCCTACTGGGCCAGCCCAAGCAGGTGGACCCTCATCTGCACAAGTACTATCTGCAGCATGTCATACTTGGGGATAGCACAGGTACCACTGTAGGTATTTAAGGTACAAAGAACCTTCACTTTCAGGCTGCAGGGGTGTCCAGGGAGAAGTTTCCAGTCTCCCCTACTAAGGGAAACATTAATTCCTTGGGAAGGGCATGAGGTTTCCCAGCCCAGCTTGTGCCTGAAGTTGTGGGAAGAATGCTCTGGGCCTCCAGGTCCTGCAGTTCTCGAGGCTGTGCACTGACAGTGCAGCAGGGGAGAAAGTGAAGCAAGCAGTGCCCTCCTGGGCTGCCTGAACCAAGGTAATAGGCTGGGGCTGCCTACCCATGGACACTCGATGCTGACTGCCCTGCTGCTCCTGCTCTGGAGCAAGTGTAAGACTCCAGAGGAAACCCAGTCATCCCTGCAGGCAGGGTTGTTCTGCATTCTCTATGGCAGGCCTTCCACACCCTAGCCTACAGCAACTGAGCGGGGATCTGGTTCAGTTTATTATTATTATTATTTATTATTTTACACCAATGGCTTAAACGTACACCTCCATAAAACCTTCCACTGGTCCAGTTCACCCCTTCCTGTCCCATTCAGTGCTCTCCTGAAGCAAGCAAAGGGCCAGAAATGGGCAGCCTCATGCCTGGAGCCCTGAAGTCCAGGAGTCTTTCCATCTAAAGCCAGAGCGCTGTGCGGTGCTGCTCTGGGCCGATAATGTGCTGTATGTGCTTGTCCATGCTTTCCCAGCCAGCAGAACTTGCTTGTGGATGCCAAAGTCATGTTCCTGACAGTCACTCTACTTCAGCCAATCCACAGCAGTGAAGCTCTTGCTCTTGTGGTTCAGTTCAAGGTCATTCAGTATCAAACCCACCGAAAACAGCACACGAGGGCCACACCAGTCAGCAAGTGACAAGGTGCACATCTCCAGGCTCCTCGGTTCAGTAGCCACGTGTGCCACTAGCAGTGCTCCCTGCAGTGCCCGAGCACAGGTTCCCCCAGGGACCTGTTCTTCTTCATCGTCACCCGTGGCACAGTCGTGCTGAGGTCCAGCACATGTGTTGCTCCAGGATGTGGATGCCAGTGCTAGAGCAGGCCCGTCCAGAGGTTGAAGCAGGCAGTGTTGATAACTGACTCCAGGTGGTGGTATGTGGACACAAGCTGTGGCAGAGGACTCTCGCTGTTCTGGGGCTGCACTGGGAACGGCTCCCGGAAAACCACAGTGAGGCTCTGCCGAGAGGGAGGAGAGGGTCAGGGGACAGGATTCAGACAAGCACTGTGCAGTCCCTAGCCCAGGTGTATGAGCACTTTTTTGGCAGTGCTGGGCAGATACTGGGAGAAGTCCTGAAATGCTCATGGCACTAAGCTAGTGCCTCCTCCTGTGACAGAGCACGTTTGAGCCTCCTTCCAATTTTTCTGCTGGAAATTAGGTGTGAGGACTTGCCCACTCACTCTGTCCCACCTCCCATGCATTTGCAGTTATACCAACCCCAGCAACAGCCTCGGGAGAGGAGGAGATCCTACTGCCTCCGCAGTAATAGGGGCTTCCAGGAAAATTAGAGGGATTTTTTTTTTCTTCTAAGGCAAAGAGTAGGAGTGCAACAAATGGGGAAGGGGAGGAGATTAAACCTAATAACTGCAATCCTAAAAATAAATACTGCCTGCTCCATTCTGGTTAGTGACTGTACTGACAAGGCAGGGCAAAGGCAGAGGGGAGCAGGGAACAAGGTTCAGAACAGAAGGTTGCAGGAGCTGAAGCACAACAAAAATATGGGTGACTCAGAGAACACTCATCAGCATCACAGAGGCAAGACACAGGGACTGGATGTTCTCTGGAGCTGAAATGCAGCATATCTAGTAGCAAGGGTCCCTAACAAGCTGGTAAATCCATTAGAACAGCAAATGCACCAGCATCATTTTAGAGGGGTGAGAATGTGATTTGTGAGCCCAACTCCAGCAGGCTTCAGAGCAGGCTGGGAGAGAAAGAACCATGAGGGAAATGCAGCTCAGTGTTTCTAAAGTGCCATGCTAACACTAAAGTTCTCTTTGATAAGGTAGTATTTCTAGACAAAGGAATCATGGTACATCTTATCTGAGCTTCAGGAGGATATGATGTGCCACATGGGAAATTTAGGTAAGCTGAAAAGATAGGAATTAACACAAAAATTATAAGGTAGAGGTGGCAGTGCTGAAAGGGGAAATAGCAGGCTGCAGAGAGGTTACAAATGGAGTTCCTCCAGGACAGGCTTTGGGACTCACGTTGCCTAGTACTTTAATGAGTCTGGCACAAACATGAGGTGTCTGCTGATAAAATTTGAGGCACTATTACTAAAGAGGATTGGGATAATGAAAAAAAAATCCCAGGAGTTTTGAGAAGCCACAGGAATGGGATGAATGCTAAGCACAAAATACAATGTGGGGAACGCAAAGGATTTCCTTTATAAGATGGGAGTCGCTGAGAGGGAGTGGAGGGTCTGGGTGTATCACATCAATGACCACAAGGTGACACTATGACCATCAGGTGGCAGGAGGTGCTGAGCAGCC
Source organism: Acanthisitta chloris (assembly GCF_000695815.1). Taxonomy (NCBI): domain Eukaryota; kingdom Metazoa; phylum Chordata; class Aves; order Passeriformes; family Acanthisittidae; genus Acanthisitta; species Acanthisitta chloris. The sequence goes on from NW_008662908.1 coordinate 5,079, forward strand.
TTCCAGCAGGCACCACCTCCCTCTTCTGTCTCCCCTGCCTGCTTTTGAGATGGAATATGATTTATTTACAAAGGGATCAGTAATGCTGTAGTCTCTGCAAAAGCCTTGCTGTGGACTGAAGCCTCTTGTGGATTCCCTGCTCTCATATGGAAGTGCACTTCCTGTGACCCATCCTGCACCCTGCCTCCTGGGAGCACAGCTGAAAGCAAATAATTTTTGCCCTCAAGTCCAGTGAAGGCAAAGGCCCATGTGGGTCTGCTGAGACCATCAGTGCAGGTCCTCTTCCTTTCTGCCCAGGCAGGAGCAGCCTGCAGCACTGGTGGCCCCCCCCAGCTAGACCCAGTGTGATTTGGCTTTGGACTGAATACAGAAGGACTTTAGCCTGGATATTCTATATATCAGCTGAGAGAATGATCCAAAAGCAACCCTGTGAAGGAAAAAGAAGATCAAGTGCTTAACTGCTTTCTAATACAAGAACAAAGGGGCATCACATGGAAAGAACAGAAGGAGCTTCAAAAACAAGCCAAGGAAGGTAGTTCTTCACCTAGATTGTAACTGCCTCATGGAGCTGCAAGTCAGAGGAAATCATGGATGCCAGAAATTAACCAAAGGAAACAAAGCAATGGAGGGCTATTAAAAAAATTCAAAGGCCACTTCTAGCTCAGGATGGGCCTCATCTAGATTGTCAGATGCTGGGATAGGACTCAGGAGAGGCATGACAAGCTTCTTGACCTGTTCTTCTTTTCCCCATGCACACCTGCCCTTGGCCACTGCTGGATCAATCTAGACAGATTCCTGGTCTGAGCCAACATAGCTGTGCTTCTGTTCCCAAGTACTTACTGTCTTTCCTGAATGAGAATCGAGAAACACAAGAACGAAGCAATCTGTGAACTTCTGGTTGAGCACGACCTGTCAGGAGAGCCACAGTGCACTTTAGGAGACAGTGCAGACCCCAGGGCAGAGACACAAACACCACCCACCCAGGGACATGCTGACATGCAGGATGAGTGGCATGACAGAGCTGTGAAGGTACAAGTCTCCCTGGCTCATGGGTGACACTCTGAGAGTGCAGTGTGTTCTGCCTGCCTGGGGGCAGACAGACACTGCCGTACCACAGGAGCACACACCTCACACTGCACCAGTAGCAGAGTGGAAAAGAACATCATGATGGTGCCCATGGTGTCCTGACAGCATGTGCCAGGTTCACTCTGTGAGAAGCCACAGCAGGCAGGGCTGGACAGGGGAGAGAGGCTGCAGGTGGGCAATGGGCTGTGTCTTACCAGATACTGGGTGCCAGTTTCAGCATTGTGGAAGTGCCGACAGCTCTGAGGAAAGCGGCTCAACAGCACTTTGATGAGGCTCTGGTACCAAGAAACTGTCATAGTGAGGAAGCATTCCTGTGGGCATGAAAAAGTCCTGATTTTTAGCCTCCCTCTAGCCATGGCACCAGCAGCCATGATGCTACAGCAGCCTTCAGACTCCGAATCAGATGCATCCCTCACAGCACACAGGCATGCTGACCAAGGGCTAGCCACTCTCTACAGGCAGGTCCATGCAGTCTCCCCCTTCCCCTGCCAGCTAGGAGCTATGTTCCTGCCTCTACCTTCCCACCAAGCAGGAAAAGATGTGCCCTGCAGGCCTTTACCAGGCACCCCACTCCACCCCCAGGGCAGAACCACGACTGCTGCGCGCTGTGACACCATCCCTTCTGCTCACCAGCTGGGGGTCGACGTCCGCAATGGATTTTCCATGCACAGCGTCGAGCAGCTCCTCCAGCTCCACCAGTGAGAGCTTGCCCAGCTTCAGCTTGTCAGAAGCCAGAGGCTCCAGAAGGAAAAGACGCTTCCAGAGGTTGTCCCTGCGGCAGTGGCACTTGGCCAGCTGCACCATGCTGCTGAGCTGCTTCTGGGCTGAGGCCACCTCAGAGGCCAGCAAGGGG
>NW_008662908.1:7063-56737 GCF_000695815.1 Acanthisitta chloris
GTAGAACTCACTGCTGTCCTCCACATCCTGCCACAGCTCCCGCTCTGCTGGCAGCTGCCGCCCCACGCTCGTCTCTGGCTCTGCTGCCTCCCAGGCCGCTCGGCCCACCACAGGCTCCAGCACTTCCCGCTGCAAGCGCGGCAGCTTCTTGAACCGTCGCATATCGGCTGTGAGCCGGGGAAAGAGCTCCCGCTGGCTAGTCATGATGACGTAGAAGCGCAAACTGAGAACAAGGAGACACTTGTGACCTGGGGAAAGGATGCTCCCCTCTCAGCCGCACAGCAAACAAACCACGGGCCTGTCCCTGGCAGAAAGGATGCTTCTCTGCCCAGACATGGACAGATACCACACTGCCCAGGCCCCCACAGTGATCCTCCCCAGACAGCAAGAAACCTGCCTGTGCTGTCCCAGACAGGGCCAGTCCCCGCCAGAGCCCTCCTCCCCAGCCAGGAAGCTTTGGTGTCACGGGGCCCCATGGCTCACCGGAGCATGCGTCTCTCTGCCTCACTCTGCTCCTCAAATGGTGCTGCACTGTGACACACCAGAAGGGACACATCGAAGTCATCATGATGACGTAGACCTTCAGAGTCCTTGTAGGAGCCCGAGCTGGGAGAAAAAACACATCAGTATGAAGGGAACCTCACTTTGTTCCCCCAGAGTTCTTGGTAACAATGGAACCATTGGGCACAGGGAATTCCACAGAGCGGACTCCTCAGAAGTGCTATGGGAAATGTCAAATATACATGCACACATGCATGCAATCCCTGTTGGCCATCTCAGAAGAGCTGGCCAGAACTGCTGTCTGGCACTGTGTAGATCATCAGCTTTGCTGGCATCCTGGGGCAGTGTCCCCGGGACTGGCAGGTGTCATCAATCTCCAGCAGCTCCAGAAACTTGCAGCAGGTGCACTCACCTGTTCCAAATAGAGACCAGTGCATATTCATTCTGCTCTGTGCCCGGTGTTCCCTTCTTGTTGTCACTGCCCGTGGCCGGACGGGCCATGCGCAAGGGTTTCATGTGGTAGGTGTTGGCGTGGTCAGCGATGTAGTTGTACAGCTGGTGTGCAGTGATCATGTTGGTGGGCAGGGCCAGTGTGCCTAGTGGGAAAACACATTGCCATCACAGGAGACACTCCATGCCTCTTACCTGGGCAGAGCAGAGTCCTACAAACTACTCTGAGGACAGAACAACCCACTTCCCTTCCACAACAGGGCAGCAGGGAGTTCCCCTGGAGCTCAGGCCCTCATGTCACACTCATCCTGTCATCTCCCTGAATACTCCAAAGGTCAGGTTTATTTGTAAAGCGCATCAACCCCAAGTTGAGCTACATACCCTGGAAAACGTGGTTGCGGCCAAATTTGGGAATGTCAGGGTGGTGGGCAATGAAATCCTCCAGGAAGCTGGTGAGATGGTAGCCTTGGCGAAGAGTCATGTGGGAGCCCAGCAGATACTGGTGGACTATACGCAAGTGGAAGTCGTAGCTGAATGAATGCACATGCATGAGATCCCGCACCTTGTCACACTCCTCTGTGAAGAGCATAGAGAGCTGCGGAGGGACAGGGAGTCAAGACAGGAATGTTACCAGGCACCTCACATCCTCCCGCAAAGCCCTGCTGACAACATGGCACGGCCGAGCCAGTGCAGCTGCCCCAGCATCAGAGCTGGATGCAGCCTAGAAGCTGTGTGCATAGTGCAAATAGCAGACCAGTAGGTCTGGCCCCAAGTGATCCAGCTTGGTGACTCCTTCCACACTTGACCTCATCCTGGTCTCCAGTAGCAACACAGACTGATCGGCACTGCCTCCCTTTTGGCTTGAGGTTCATCCTCACCTTGAGCTGAAAGCCACATGGCTGTGGACAGAGCCTCCTTTCAGCTGAGCACTGCTCTGCACTGCCTAGTCCTCAAGTGGGTACAGGACACACCAGAGATGAAGTCCCAGCAAGTTCTGGATCTACAGGCAAAGACTCCCTGGATGTCCCTTGAGAGCAGGAGGCAGCACAGGGGCCTGTGTAGAGTGGCTGGACACAGAGATGGGCAACAGTAGCAGGTGCCCTGTGCTCAGTAACAGGCACTCAGGCCCCAGCGATGGCTGGTGTGACACAGCTGTGCCTGGAGAGGATCCCTCCAGCACGTGGCCATCACCAGCTGCACAGTGTGCCAGTTCTTCACCGGAGCAGCACCACCCTTCAAACAGTCACCCTTGGCCATGCTCCTGGCACAACTGCAGCTACTGTGCCAGGGGACAGCACTGGTGAAGGCCTCAGTCTTGCCCTCATGACAGGAGTCCACAGTTTTTTGGCTCTCTGACACCTTTGGGCAGTTGACCCACATCACAATCCCTTGGTTTAAGAGTGGGACAAGCAGGGAAAACCAGCAGGTAGGAGGCACTGGGAGAACAGGCTGCTGCATGAACCAGAGGGCAAATTGCATAGCCAGGACAAGCCTGGAGAGGAGCCTACAGCCCTGCCCCAGGACAGGTGGGTTGAAGAGCAAGAAACGCAAGGTGTTGCCCCCATGCCAGCATCTGGAGCCCACCCCATCCTCCTCTCAAGCTGTGCTGCCCACTGTGGTATGTACTATTAGGAAGGCATTGGCACAGGAGGCAAGAGGCAGCTCCCGTAGCCAGGTGCTGGGGCAGGAAGAGTGGAAGCACAGCCAGTGGAACATTCAGCCCTACACTGGCAGGTCCTGCTGTGCTCAGCGTGACAGTGGGAGGAGAGGACATACCGCAGACTCAGAGATGGAGCTGGGTCCCATGCAGCTCTTGCTGCGAACTCTGACTGTAAGAGTGTCCTGATGGAGAGAGATGCACAGCCAGTGGGAAGAGAGATAAGGCACTGCCCAGCCCTGTTCCTGCACAGGCCCAAGGTGGGAAGGGGGGAGAAGGGGGAGAAGGGGCAGAGGAGCTCAACTGCCCCACTTGAGGGAGCTGTGGGTTAGTCCCGGAGTACGGGAAGGCTGGCCAGGCTACTGTAGCAACTCCCACGCCTCTTGTCCGCTGCTCCCAGGACTATCCCACTGCAAAACCAGGCAAAGTCTTCCCCCAAGTCAGCCAGAGAGCCTGCATGTTCCCTGCAGCGCCAGATGCAGCCTGGTAACACTGCCCTGTGCGTGCGTGAGCTTTCCAGGAAAGGCTCAGCAAACCTTCAGACAAGGGCCTGGCAGGCTCTCAGCTTCGGAGAGCCACTCTTGGCATACATAAGAAGCAGCCTTGCTATAGAGCCACCTTGGAAAGGACAGTATAGTCATGCATGCCTCCTGTCTCAGACAGGCTGGAGCTGGCCAGCCTTTAGACAGCCACCCAGTGCCCTGAGGATAGGCCGGAGACACTCTGACACACCAGAGAGAAGGGAGCAGGAAACCCAGTGTTGTAGAGCAAGGCACAGAGGTATAAAGAACCAGGGCTCATGGTGCAGAAAGTGATCTCTTCTGACAATCATGTTCACAGATCCCTGCTCCCATTCCGCTTCCTTCTTGTTCCAAGGGAAGCAGAGAGCTTCTGGCTTTTCATGCAGTGACTTTCCCTTGAGCAGTCACATCTGTGCCAGAATTACTCCTATGCCTCCCCAGTCTGCTCTGTGTTGTTCCCCAGGCTAGGACAAGAGTCATCCTCTTGCCAAACCTCCCACCCCTTTCACTGCACTCCAGATCTGCTGAAGCACCATGCTGTGGCAGGCACGTGGCTGCAGAAGGCTCTGTGCAGTTCTGCTTTTCCATGAAGAGGGAGCAGAGCTCTCCAGAATTTGCTACACCTGAAATGCCCATTCTGTTCCAGAGATCACTGCCTCCCCCAAACCATCCCCTGACCCTAAGGAGCACCAGCTGTGCCTGCAAAACCATTACCTGAGAGTTCACAGACTGGCCCATGGGGATCCGCGAGCACTCCAGCGCATACTGCTTCACACAGAAGTAACAGCCCTGGAGGAGAGAGCATGTGAGAACAGCACAGGCCTTGGGCCTCTCCAGGGAAGGAGCATAGCCTCTGTGCTTCACCCTGTGGGCTGGGTCCCAGACACTCTTGCCCCATGTTCTGTCTCCCCTCCTGTCTGAACCAGCCAACATGTGGCTGAGCACAGAGCACCTTAACTGGTGCTGAGCCATTTACTATCTCTGCCCCAGGCAATTCTTACTGCTCTGAGCCCTGCAGAATGACCTCCAGCTGATCCAAAGTACTTCATGGAAGAAGCAGGACAAGAAGTGAAGAATCACATGTCCTTGCTGCACTCCTCATCACTCCCTTTGTCACCTCTGAAGACTATCCCTGAACCCCCAGACATCATACTTTGTTTCTTGTTCTTTCTTACCTGGAAGGCCAACTCCATGAGTACAATCCCACCTGGAAGAGCTCTCTGTAGATGGTAGGTGGCAACAGCAGGGCTTGTGCTCTGGGAAGAGAAGGACAAAGCTCAAGAGGCTCCCAGGCACACTAGGGTGCAAGGCTGCCATGAGGCTCTGTGGCAGAGGTGGAATAGAGGAGCCTCATTAACTGAACAACCTCACTGGAGCAAGGAGAGCAGACATGCCAGAGTTAACAGTGAAAAGAATCCTAACAAATCTAATAAACAGTCTCTGAGAGAGCACACCAGGCACACTTCTCCCTTCACCTCCTGCTTGCTCAGGCCAGGCTATCTCTATGGTTCAAGGACACTGTGGGCCAAGGAATGATGCTGCCCACAGAACCTCACTCCCTGATGAGGCTTCCCTTGGACAACCACATCTGCCTGACACAGCAGCTATAGGAGATATCCAGTCTCTAACAGCAGAGTTTAGCTGACAGCAAATTCATTTGCCATGTTTTGTCTCAATGGACTACTCTCTTCTCATTTTAACTGCAAGGTGTCTTATCCACAGTCCTGTGCCCACATCAGCCAAAGTCAGGTGCTAGTAAAGTGTCAGAAAAGGGTGATTAAATGCTATACAGTCTCATTGTTCATGGGTGATTCCATGAGCCACAGGTGGTTTCGGCCTACCTGTCCTCCAATGGATTCCTCCTCCAGGTACTTACCTATTCTGTATTGTAAGCTCACATTAATAAGACTCATGTAAGCTCTTGGTGTTCACAAAATCTTTTGATGATGACCAGTTAGCTGCTGCTCAAAGAAACACTTCCTTTAGTTTTGAAACTGGCTCCAAATACTTTTATTTGATGGTCTCTAGGTGTTGTACTGAATAAGGCAGCAAAGGGTCAATCCCTTTCCAGGTTAGCTGCAATTTGGTAAAGCTCTGACCAGTGCCTCCCTAGCTGTCACTTCTTTAGACATGAGGAACTTCAGTCTGCTCTCACAGTAGAGCAATTCCAGCCTTATCTTCTCTAACTTCTTCCACTTCAGCATTCATCTCACTTTAAATAAGAGATTCTTCTGCCTCAGAGTTGCCCTTAGCCATAGATACTGAGGATTTTCTGACAGGTAAACCTCCAGAATCCCACCCAAAGGCAGCTGTCCTGACCCCTGTTCCTTTTCTGAGCCACTCCAAATTATTGCCATCCTTTTGAGATTTGCCCTGGTTCCACCCAGTCCCAAGAAGAGCCTCCAAGGCCTGCAGGAGGACACACAGGAGGACAAGGAGCTCTTATCTGACCTGATAGCCCAAAGGTGGTGCTGGTCTAACAGACTTTTTTTGGCTTTGGTGCTTTCTCTGCCCTCTCACATCCTTTCTGCCTGAAACTGATTCTTAAGCCAACCAAGAGAACTGCTCCCTCCACAGCCTGACTTCCATCCCAGTTCCACCCCATAACAGGCATGCACTCACCTTTGGACTCCCTTCTGTTTTCGGCTTCGTGTAGGAAAAGGACCCTCTTCCCTCCACACCCATTGCTGCCAGAGCTCGGATCCGGCTTGTGCTACTGGAAATGACAGCAGAGACAGCTTAGAGTAGGGGAGCCAAGATCTCCTGTTGTGTCAAACCAGGACACAGCTCAATGTGTTGGCTCTTCTCCAACAACAGGGTTCCCAGAATGTCACTGACCTGCGAGTGGTAGGTGAGGGTGGCCGCACCTGGACCAGAATGAAGCCCATACTCTGCAGGTACTGGATGTATTGCTGCAAGAAGGTATTGCACATCTCCTGCAGCCAAGGCTCCTCCTTCACCTTGCAGGGCAGTGCTTCTGCAGAGTCACAGCTGTGGCTGCGGTCTCTTCCTGAAGCTGTAGAGTCATTTGAGCGGTGGCGCTTCTGGAACAAAAAATAAGTTCCTAAGGAGACTTGTTGTGATTGGCCCCTGCAGAGGGCACTCACTGAGATACCACCAGGTGCCCAGGTTGAGTGGAGGGCAGATCTCTCTGCCAAAGAGAGCGGACAGCTGGTTCCCCAAACACTGTCCTAGTGCACGTGCCAAAATACAAGATCCAGGATTTACCCAGACATGGACTGACCCAAGCTACTTCATGCAAAGCTCAACAGAGCTTCAGCTCCCACTGCCATGGTAAGAATCTAATTCCCTTATGAATCCTGCTGACTTCTCAGGATTTATGAGCAGTTCAGTAGCAACTGAAAAAGAATAGCGTTTCCTTTTAAACATTTTCAGTTCTCCTTTTGATGTCTTGGATACTCCTTTTCTTTGTGCTGTGAGAGGTTTCTTTTCTTGATCTCTCAACTTCAAGCCTGCCTATCTGCTCCACCTACCACAGGAGCTGTCTCTTTACTGGCATCTCTCCAGCTACTCTCTAACCTTCTCAAAGTCTCTCCAGTTCAGTGCCTTTGCCACAAGGTGCTTAGTCTCACGCTTCCTGTCCAGATGAAGATGTTAATACACTAGTATTTTAGAAACTTACTGGCATATTACCCATTACACTAACACCCTTTCTGATGTACTCTAACCAGTGTGTTTTTTGTATCCATGTTCACAAACTGAAGAACCCCACTGAGATGTTTGTTCTGTACAGGCTTTGCAATGAGCGTACAATACAGGAGGATCAAATTTCTCTCCACATTGTGCTTTGCTTTACTGGGAAACAGGTCCCAGCTCCCACAATAGCTCTCATTTCACAGGCTACTCAGGTGCCTCTCGAGTTCCTTGCAGTCTTTTTTCTGTTCTGACCAATCTGAACAGCCCTACAGCACTGCACAGCTTGGCATCTCATATGTACCAATAAATGATCTAGAAATACAGAACCCAATACACCACCTTCAAACCCCTGCTGCCAGGCTCTTCAAATTCAATAACCAATTTTCACTTTGCTCTGTTCCAAAAACAAAGTGAAGTTTTCATTCTGTGATGATACTTTGTCTTTCACTTTTGAGTGCTCAATTTCTGTAGCAACCTCTGCTTAAAGACCCTGTCAGAATCCTTTTGACATTTTGATAAATTACAACAGCCTGTTTGTCCCTTCTGACACACGTACAGACCATGAACAGCCGGTATGGGATCTGCACCGGTTAGAGTCTGTCAGGTTGCAACCTGCTCACGATTCAGCTGGTTTGCTTTCAATTGTTCCCATTATTCGCTGGGTCCAGGAAAGGTTTACCAGGTCTGGCTGCTGAATGCATAAGGGAAGTTTTGCTTCCCCAACAGATCAGTACCAGACAGTGCTCTCTGATGGCTTCACTAGGCTCAGCCCTGAATTCTCTGGGCAGAAAAGGAAATCAGTCTTCCCCATGGTGTGGTTGCAGGCTTTGAGGACCCAACTATTTTCTCAGTCTCCATCTTACAGGGTTCAAATTCATCCTGTAATGCAGGAGTGAGCTCAGAGCAGTCCTGTCTTGGCAAAATCTTGCAAAGCCATCCTTTGTCCCAGTGCACAAAGTCCAACCCCACTGGTGCTTGCTGACACTCACCTTTCCCTCTACCTTGCCCAGCTGGTCAGTCTGGATTTGCTGCCGGAAGGCTGGGTCAAAGAGCAAGGGGGTAGCACAGTAGTGAACCAGGCGTGAGGACTGCTTCAGGGTCTCCAGGTCTGCCAGCTGCATGGCACAAGAGGGGCATGGTTACAGCGCACACCCCTCATCGAGCCTGGGAACAAGTTGTCCACAATACTACACTGCTGCACAGAGATAAATGCTAGAGGGATCCCCCTGGCTTTACAGCCTTTCCAGTGCTGGGCAGTGAGGCCCTATGGCAAAGTGTGGTGCTAGAGCCCAGCAACCCCAAAAGTTCAAGCACACAGAATTGCTCTACTGCCAAGCACCATCCCCAGCATACACTGTGCTCAGAGCTCCAGTGTTCCCCTTTGCCACAGGAAAGCTGGTGTGCCCAGTGTGCTGTAATAAGGCTCAGTCTACCACCCACCCAGGCTGCACTCACACTGATAGGCATGTTGGACTGCGCTGATCTCTGCTGCCAGGTAACAAAGAGATTTTCGATCTTCATCTGTTTTTCCAGTTCTGGCAGGAAGAGAGCAGTCACAAGAGCATCATCACTACTGCAAGTATTGACTCTCTCCTTCACTCCCACTTAAACCAGCCATAACCCATTCCCATAGAAAACTGACCCTTGTCAAAACTCTTGTTCTGCTCTTTCTGAGCTACTTTTCCAGAAACAGGATGATTAGGCAGGCTCTCGTGATATCAGCCCCCTTGCTTTACCTTTCCTTTCCATGCTCTTGATTTCCAGGAACTGGGCCCCATGCCAAGCCACAGGGTCGAAAGGTCCCGAGTCAGGCCCATGGGGTATGCGCTTGATGGTGGTAACATCCCGCAGAGCTTCATCAAAGGGCACCACATCGGGATGGAAGTGCAGAGATGGCAGACTGCGGGCAGAGCTGCTCAGCCGGCCTTGCTCCTTGCTAGGTGGGGGACAGGAGCTCCGGATCAGTGCATCCACCTCCAAAGTGGAGTTCAGGAAAGGATTTGGCTCCTAGTCAAGCAGACACAACCATGAAAGCCTCCTTAATGCCAGCCTTTGAGCAAGAAGCCACAAGAACGGAGTAAATCCAGTTTTGGCTATCTGCAGGCATCTCTGTTAGCCTTCTCCACTACCAGTCCCAAGGAAAGCAGGCCTGGGACCAGCATGTTCCTAATGTGTAGTTGGAAGCCCATTCCCCAGCCTTCTTCACCCTAATTAATTCAGTCACAATTAAGTGCTGCCAGCAGCAGAACCTGGCTTCCCTTTCCACTCCAGGAGTAGACAGCAACAGCCTGGCTGGACACAGTCACAGTCAGACATGTGAGTGGCTGGAGACACCCTGCCAACTGGCATACTAAAGCACAGATGCCTACAACCTTCCTTAGACTCCCAAACTGCCCAGGACCCTCCTGAAGAAGAAAGGACTGCCCTGCCCAGACGGGTGCCCGACCTGCTTGCTGTCCTCATGCCATGGTGTGTCCATGAAACAGTGGTGGTGGAAGAGTCCCATCTTCTGGCTGAGCAGGCAGTGCACGATGTGGGACCGGGCATTCTGCCACTGCAACAGGCGAGTCAGGGAGCAGTTCAGGTTTGCCCCCAGGTCTGGGGACCAGTTGTAGGTGTAGAGTGTCAGCTGGAGAGAAAGGAGTGGGAGAACAGCTGAAGGGCCATCTCAGAAAGGGCCTGCATGGTGACACAAGCTGCCCCAGGTGTTCTGGGCAGTACTTGCTGCAGTTGCAGTTATTTTCAGGCTGGGACAGGAGTGACAACAGCTCATTCACAGCCCCCTGTTAACAGCCACAGCACTGGTGGTGGTGTTTGCACTGGCAGCACAAGTGCTCAGCCTGGTGTGGGCCTTGTGAGGAGGGAAAGGGCAACTACAGCCCACAGTGGGATATAAGGCAGAGACAGAGAGACCTGCTGCCTATGGCACTCCCTAGAGCTCTGCAGGGAACCCACAGCTCTGCTTGTAGAACAAGCAGAGACATCCTGCACAGCTGCTTTGGAGGACTCTTTTCTACAGAAGGCTGGTTGGTTGCCTGCAGAGGCACTCTGCCTCTCTTCTTTCTAGCCCTAGGCCAGTTGGGAACAGCCTTTCAGGAGACAACATCCTTACCTTTTTGTCAATGATCTCCATGAAGAGGAATCTTTGCCGGGGCACCAGGTCTCGACCAACAAGGCTGGGATCAGAGCCTCTCTCTGCCGAGCTGAGCTCCATGGCCTCAAAGCGCTGGAGCCCTTTGTGAGCTGCAAGAAGCCACAGTTATGACCCTCAGTACCAGTTCATCCTGCTCTTACATCCCACATGCCGTTAAAGGTGCCATGCCACAGTACTGCTCAGCTTTTCTTGAAATAAGCAATTACAAGCAAATTTGAGAAAAAGGTCTCCGGAGGCAAAACCAGACAACCCACAAGCGGTCTCTCCCAGCAAGGAGAGGAATTCTGATCAAACATGACCCCAGCACACAGTCCTGGGGACCATGGCCAGGCACTCACCCTGTTCTGTGCTGCAACGCCACTGCTGGAAGTTGCGTCCCAGCAGGATGAAGTGCCTGACAGCTGCAGGGCGAGGGCTGGAACTCTGGCCAGGCTTATACGGCAGGAAGGCAGTGCCCCGATGATAGCTGCAAAGGAAGAGCCCCAAAGGTGGCTGATGAGTAGAGCCGTGGGAGCAGAGGCTGGCACAGCTGATCAACATTTGCAATGCCAAACAGCAGCTTGTGAAACGTGCAACTCACCAGATCTGCTCAAACACCTTGACAGTGGTGTCGCTCGCCAGAGCAGTGACCAGGTTCACCACTTCTACTAGGATGGAGGACAGGAGGAAACGGGAAACCATCTCCAATGAGCACTGCTGCACTGATGGGCACCCTGCATGGAAGAGGTACTGTAGGACTAGGTGCCAAGCTGCCCCAGAGTCACATCCTGCCCACATCAGCTGGGGAGAGGGCCAAGAGACTGAGGCAGGCAGAGATGGAGAACAAGAACCTTATATGGAGGAGAAGACAGAGGCTGAAATAACCCCTGGTTTCAGGCTGTGGCCTGAAGTAGACCTGGATCAGACTCCCTGAAGTAGACCTTGACTATGAGCACAGAGCTGTATTCCCCCATTTACTCCTTTTTCCCTGGCTTACTCCTCACCAGAGGAAGAGAAGAGCTCTACCTTGCCAGCTGGAGCATGAGAGGATGTACAAACAAGATGAAAAGTAATCAGAAAGTAGCAACCCGGGCAGCCACACAAACCCAAATCCCATCACATGAAGTGCAACCCTACTCCTATTCCTCCCTCCCTGCATGACTGTCTCCCATGTAACTTCATAGTCCCAGAGCAATGTTGCAGCAGTTCAGATCCTTCATCCCAGCTACATCTGGGAATTAAATCACTACCACAGCTGGTTGTTGAAATCCAGGTCTCTCCAATGGAGCTGCAGCCAAGTCTAACAAACCCTGGACTTGGAGCATGGTAGATGTAATCATGGGCCTTAGCAGGTTTGCTCAGATGCACAGACACAGGACAGGACTACTACAACAGCTTTCAAATGCTGATGCTGGCCCTGAGACCAATGGGACTGGTGGAGTTGGGGAGAGACAGGGTGTGCAACTAGGCAGAGATTGGCAAGGGATGAAGACAGATGGTGCCATATGAGGACTTGTCCTCAGAGCTCTGCGTAGAAAGGCCCTCTCCCAGCCCATCTGGAGAAGCTGGGGCCTGAGACACATACCCAGGTGGTTCATGAATGACATCCACTGCTGGCAGGTTTGATTGAAGAGCGGGTGCATGGTACCTACATCCCCTTCTTCCAACTGGCAGGCTCGGCGCCTGGGAAGAGGAAAAGGAAGTACAGTTATACCAGATCAGCCAACAGCAGTGAAGGCACAAAAGTGCATCAGTCCCCTCCTAGTTCCAGAGCAGAGCCCCAGGAACCTCCTTTCTGGGTTAATACAATCCCTGAGCTGGGTCACTCTTGGTCAGTAGCCGTAGGGGTGTCAGATGTTACACAGGGCCCCACAATGCAGAGAAGGGATCTCTGTTGGAAAGAACCACCTGTACTCCCACCAGCACTCCAGCAATAAGCTTTGTGTGTGGAAGGCAGTCCTTCTAAACTGTCTATGTAAGGGAGAAACTACAAGGAAAAGGAATGTGGTTCAGAGGATTGAGACACAGAGAACCAGCAGGATGTCAGGCTGCAGACCGACGCACAGCAGATGAAGGGAACAACATTCTGGCTGCCCAGCCTGCAGGCTGTGCTTGCCTCTGTGCCTGTTCCAGTTCAGCTGTGGCTGTGGCCCGATCCTGGCTCAGGTGCTGTTTGACATTCTCAGTCTTGGGCCGCCGCCTCGTGCGAGCCTCTTCTGGCCTCTCCAGCACAATGTCATCGGTAGTCTTGGGGCTGCCCAGCTCCGAGGGCTCTGCCTTGCTCTAGGGGAGAAAGAGGTAAGTTAATGCTGTGCACACATACAGCCTAGCCAATGCCTTGCTCTCAAAGTCCCTGTGGCCAGCCTGGCCTCCCACCCCCAGTCAGATTCCTCCCCTGCATTCCTCCTGGCCTGACACATCACGAGGACTTACAGGCCCTGCTCCCTACTGGTTCCTTCAGCAACATTACCAGCATGTCCCACAAGCTGCGGCGTGTCAGCTTGCTCGTGGGTGTCACTGGCTCTCCAGAGCTGGGCGAAGGGGCAGAGGTGAAGTGCAAGGGTGGAGGACAGCTCCTGCCAGCCCCACCACTGGCCAGGGCCAGGCCCTTGGTCTCTGACATGGTCCTCCTTAGGCCTCCTGTGGAGACAAAGCAAATCAGACTCCCCAGAGCCTCCTGCTGCAATGCTGCTGTTGTTCCTATGCACTCTGCTGTGTCTGGCCAGAGCCTGGCTAGAGACAAGGGACAGCCCTCAGTAACATCCAACAAAGTGGATTCAGTCTTGGGGAGCACACAGACTTTTGAATATCTCTTCCAACACTAATATCTATGATGCATCTTCCCTGAGACATCACATACCACAGCTTGCAGAGGGGAGAGCAGCTTCCTCCCTCCTGGTCCACACAACTTGATTCCCCCTGGCACAGCTAAGCTCCTGCAGGCCAGGCAGGAGGAGCAAGGCTGGCTGGAGGCTCAAGGTGGCCATCCTGGCTGAGCTCTCACCTGGAGAGCTCAGGTCCTCCAGGTCTGCAGCACTCAAGGGGCAGGCAGCTTCCATGCAGAGCGGGGCTGGCAGCACAAGGAACTCCATGACGGCATCACAGAGAGCATGACGCAGGGCCCCGCGCAGCTTCTCCGACAGCTGCAGCAGGCTGATGTTGCCCTTTTCCCAGATATCCAGGCGCACCAGCACGCAGGGCTCTGTGGGGAAAGGGCAGCCCTGCATGGCTATGCAACCCTGCCTTCACCAGCCCTCCTAGGTGCCCCAGGGGATGTGGTGGCAGCAGGGAAGTGGCAGCTTGTGGTCTGTTTCACTCCCTACCTGCAGGCAGGGTGTCAGCCTCTGGCTGGTGCCTGCTGACCGCAGTGAGGCTTTCAAAGTCGGTGTCCTGCAGCAGGCCCACGACGGGGGAGGAGGAAGGCAGCTTCAGAGGGTCAGGCCTCTCCCAGTGGGGCAGCAAGGTGGGGCTGCCATGCTCATCCACAAATGTCAGTGCAATACACGCGATTCCTGTGGGCAGAGCCTTGATCAGCCCAGCACCAACTACACCCCTACAACTCCTGCCTACAGCCTGCCACCCCATAGCTGGGACTGTTGTGTCACCACTTGAGTTGCACAGTGCCACGTGGCAGGCAGGGCCCACAGGAGGGGAGGCAGCCAGGGGAGCAGAGGCCAGCTGTGCCTGTGGGGAGCCAGGGTAAGAAGCATACGGTGTCCCCATCATTCCAAGAATCCCTCTCCTGTAGAGTCATAGCAGACTTCACGTTGCCCTGTGGGAGCTTTCTGACTTGTCCAGCCCCATATGCAAGAGGATGTATCTTCATATGCACCAGGAGGGCCTTTATGCAGATTGATTCAGGATGGGGTTCACCATCCCCACCCTCCTAAGAGTCAGAGTACAGAGCATGGGTACTCATCAGCAGTCCTCTCCAGGCTGTGAAGGACCTCAAGTCCCTGCAGACATGACACTTTGCTGCAGATTACACTCACAGCCCCCTCCTCACTGTACACCCAAACAAGATCACATGCCTTCCCCATGCACTCCAACCAGCAGGACTGGGGACAAGGCAGACTGACACCTAGTATTAGTCTGGAGTTGCTGCAGAGAAAAATTCAGGCCCTGTCTGTTGCCTCTTTATGCTGAGCCCTGTGCACACACAACAGGACAGCTCAGAGATGCAGAGCAGCAGTGTGGTTCCTGCTTCACAGCCCACATGCTGTACGCTCTGGCCACACAAGAGAAGCCCTGCTATGGACCAGAGTGGAAACAAGAGCTGATTCCCCATGGCCCAGCTCAATGGCCAGGACACCAGGGAAGCAGCAGCACGGAAGCAGCTGTGAGGTCCAAACCTCATGATGTAACCCTAGATGTTCCCATTCCCTTTCAAAGCCCCTTGACTAAGCCAGCACTGAGGTGACTGGATGGCAAAGCTGCCCCAATACTGCCAAAGGGTGATGTGCCCAGCTGCAAAGAACCTCAGCTTCACAGAACTGCTGAGTTCATACACTGTCCTTCTCCATCCCAGCAAGGATGGAAGTGACACCAGACTCTGCTGCCACTGAGAAACTGAACTGCCCCTGACTGGATCCACAGCACCACACTGAGGACCAATGTCCTCCCTGTGCTGAAACAAATCCAGCCCAAAGAGGCTGTGCCCAGGTCTCAGCAGCAGCAGCACAACCACCTGGTCTCCATCATTCCTAGTGAAGCATAAGTTCTGCAGCAATCCTTCCTCCAAGGTATGGCAGATGCAAGGGAGAATGCATTGGGTTGGAGAGAGCTGCTCACAAAGGAGAGAGGTAGGCATTCAAGTCAGAGGGAGGCTCATGGGCATCCACACCTAGGAAAGAAAACTATACCTATAAGCACCACTCCACTTGAAGAAAAGTACAGGACCTGCCTTGTCTCAGAAGTGCTCTGCAACAGCCTCCCCGAGACAGGCACAGCAACCCTTTATCCAGCAAACAACGGAGACGTTCATAATTCCCTAACTATCAAAGGTAGAGGGGACCAGGATTTTACCCAGCCTTATGCTCCTTCAGGACAGGGTAGGAAACCTCCCACCTTGCAGCTCCACAGGGATGTGGATGTCAATACAGAAGTATCAAGAGCAGCAAATCTGCCCCACATGACAGTGAATATGAGCTCTACCAATCAGACTTTCTTTAAACCATAAAGGGCACAAACTCCTCAACAGTCTGGCTTGGGAGTCAGCTCCAGGCCCACCAAAATGACCATGACTATAGACCATGATGTAGTCACTCCCCTCTTCTCCTCCTGGATAAATTACCACACCCAGATGCTTGAACCTCTGGCATATTTCCCTATCACACTTATTTCTCTACGTCTGCTCTGCTTCAGTCTGTCTGAGCTGAGGGCATGAGAACAACCAACCACAAAGTCCCACGTCCTCCTTGTCCTGGGACACAAGCTCCAGAGAGGGAGTACACACAGCAGTGCTTGCAAGCAGGCCAGGGCAGCAGCCTGCCCCTGCACCACCAGCAGAAAGGCTCTCTCCTCTGTGCCACAGGGAAAAAAGCTTCCAGGAGCACAGAGAAGCTGAAAAGCAATCACTAAATCACAGGTAAGAAACAGCTAAAAAACTCAAGACCTGAGCTCTGAGGCTATAGGAAGAGCTACATTAGCAGGAACTGCCAAGCGTCTTACTACCTGGTGCACTGGAGGTGGGGTGCTAGGGAGCTTTTATCTCCCATCTGTGAGGGACTGTGAGCTCCCTCTGATCCAGGCTCACTGAAATACAAAGCACACATCTAGTGGTGCCCAGCCACTCAAGCCCCTTGCCGTGCAAGGGAACCCTCCACCCCAGGACACAGCCGCTGGGAGAGTGGAGCATCAACGACAGCTGAAACATCGTGACTCCCATCTTCCTTGGGGAGGAGATACCTGTTTGGACCTGTGGGAAAAAAGATGCAGGATTTTGGAGTTCACTGCTTGCAAGCTAACAGGGCAGCACCCTCAGCCGCTGGGATTCACAGAGCTGCCATCTCAGGGCAGCAGGTTCTGTTTGCTCATTTATCCAGCCAGCAAGAAACAGGAGGCTCAGCTAAATGGACATACACACACAGACACACAGAGGACTCAGAGCTGAAGCCACAACACAGGGAAAACAAGAAGAGCAGGGACCAGAGGGGCCAGGGAGCTGCACGGGAAAAGGAGATGGAGTAATACTTGGAGCCACAGGTGCTACCTTGGAAGTGGGAGAGTGGAAAGAGGTGCTGCACAAGGTCCGACATGGTACCTACATAACAGAAGAACATTCAAACAGTGCACGAGGGGCACAAGACACACAATAGCCAGGTGACAGACCACACGGCCTGGACAAAACATGGCATGACGGCCTGCAGCAAGGGCCCTATCCAATCCCTCCTCCAGCAGTACAGAGAAAAGAACAAGGACATCACCCTCACAGCTCATGCTCTGTTACGTGCAGCCACATTTTCTTTTGCAGCGAGGCTCCTGCAACAACTGTCCCTGCTCCTATCTCCAGCCCCCGAGTCTCTGTGCCCCACACTGAGTTCTTGTTGTGTCTTGTCCCACAGCTACTGCAACCTAGAGCTGCTTCTTGCAGCAACCTGTCAAGCTTAGCAAGTTGCTCTGTGGGAGACTTTAACTCGCTCTACCACACATGCAAAGGTGTGCAGTCCCTCAGGCACACACCCTGGCCAACTTCCAGCCATCGGAGGAACACACCACCCCAGGCTTTCCACAGTGACTCATAGCTCTCCAGCATGGGAAAACAGCACTCCAACACACAGCCCCATCCTCTGTTTCAGAAGAGTTGATACCTTTTCCACCAGTGCCTTGGCCACCTGGCTTGTTGTAGAGATAGAGATCCTGGTCAGGGATGCTTCCATTGTGGTTGAAGTAGTGCTAAGGAGAAAAAGGAAGAACAGTGACAGAGATTAGAGAACTTGCCTTAACTGGAAGCAGAGGCCCACGTGTGTGCAGAGCTCATCCCCAGACCTGTAGCAAGCAAATCCAGACTTACTCAAAAACACTTGCCAGCACAGCCTTCACCAGCTGGGCTGAAGGAACCCCTCACAGCACTATGCAGAGGTATATAGTACTACACATCTGGCCTCACCCTCTGTCTTTGCGAAGGCCACGCTTTTATTAATCCTGATGTTCCACAGTCCTTAGATCTGATGGAATCATGCAAGGAGCCAAGTACAGCTTTGAAAGGGGGCCTTGTCCCAAGCTCCTGAGAGATAATTGTGGGCATGAGCTTTGTGGTTGCTGCTTTTTTTGCACAGGAAGTGATCACTTGTGTGAAAGCAAGGCCTGTCCAGGCTAAACAGGATGTGCTCACAGTCCTGCAAAACTCCCCCAGGCTTCAGGATTCAGTGTGAGTTTCTCCCCAACCTTACATGGCAGAGCTGGGAACATGGTGTCTGAGCTGCCCCAAAACACACTCCCAGCAGCATGTAGAAGCTGGGCGCACGGCTGTCCCGACTCTCAGCCCTCCTCACCTTGAAGTGATGCTCCACATTGCTGTCGGTGTACTTCGGGGTGTGAAGGAAGATGAGCAGGTTCTGGCGCAGGTAGTAGGCCACAGCATGCAGCCAAGGCAGGGCGGAGGGCGGCAGTGTGAACTGCAGGACCTCTGTGGGTGGCGTCCCAGGGGGCTGGATAAACTACACAGAGAAGGCTCTAAAACTCAGCTTGGACTAGCAGAGTGCCCTGGGGCTCTAATACTGATACAAATTATGCCAACTAGCTGTGCAAAGGGACAGTGTGGTGGGCAGAACTCAGCCCCATAGACAGTGCCCTGGGACAGATGTGGGCAGATATTCCAGGGGTACACACAGGGAGGTCCTGTCATGCTGCAAATCCAGCAAAGGGGATCTCCCACCTACCCTGGCACCCACATAGTGTATACCTCAGTGAACACTAGTCTGACCAAGCACTGGAGCAGGGAATGGGATGCAGCAAACTGTCCTGGTCTTGTTTAGGGCAGGAGAGGCTGAGACAGGTCAAAATATAGAAAAATGTTCTGGGCTCTGGGATGAATAGAGCAGACAGCCAGTGAGGTACCTCCACATCTGCTGGGGTCAGCTTGCAGTTCCGCACCAGCATCACAGTGATGATATCCAGGGTGGCCTCATCCAGGCGTCTGCGCAGCACTTTCACCAGCTCGTCTGTGATCTCAGGCCCTGACAAGTAAGCAGAGGTACAAGCAGTTTTTTCACCCCATCCAGTAAGCATGGCCATAACCAGCCTTCCCTGTCTGTTCAGGATGTGCCACCCTCACTTCCCACAGGGAACATGAGCTTTCCCACCATCAGCTTCTTCAGACATCTTTTTCTACCTGTTCATGATCACAGAAGACTGCTGGGGCAGTAGGCAAAGACAAATGCACTCATGCACAGGGGAAGTTGGCATAAGCCACATGGTCTGCTGGAGCAGATCTGCCACGGATCCTTTGTTTACATTCCCATTCAGACAGAACAGAGAGCAGCTCTGGGCTAAGGAAGAGCAGCTTGCTCAGGAGGGAGATACTTCCTCTGCTCTTCAAGCAAAGAGGGCAGGGAGCAGAGCTCTAACCCTCTGCTTTACATCAGCACAGTCTATCTGCTGCCAGTTGCTGTAATGCATACCTGCTGGGGCAACACCATGAACCATCAGCTGGATGTGCCTGTCTATCTGTCCCACGGGGCGGGCAGAGTCCACACTACGGCATGAGGCTGTGTCCAGAGAGGAACGAGAACCCTGGAGAAGTAAGAACAGCCACATGGAAGTAGTTTCCCTATGAATTCTAGATGCATCACTGTCCCAGGCTCTCAGCAAGGTCATGTGGAAGCCACTCACTGCTGCCCTACTCCACATACGTACAAGTTTTATCCTACATAAAATCCAGGTTGGTCAAACTACTTGAGTTCTCTCCAATCCTAGTGACCAAATGCACCCATGTCCACTCCCAGAGAAAGTGGCAAACTCACCATTAGATCCTCGGTGTAAATGGGCTCCTGGCTGCGTGTCAGTGCCAGTGAGCGAGATGCTGGACAAAGGCTGCTCTCTGCCTCCCACACCTTCCCACTGTAGGTGGTTTCAGTCAGCCTGAATACAGGAGAAAGATATGTCATCCTCCATTCCCCAGGATGACAGCATCATACATCCACAGAAGATCCACATCTTCCTTGCTCTCCCCTGTGCACTTTCTGGGGACTAGCCCACAGAACATGGAGCTTGAGGAAAAACTGCTCTCTGGCTCCCTCAAAAAACCCATCCTTTTTCCTCCCATGTAAAGGCTTAGCACAGGGAGAGCAAGAAGGGCCTGTCTTGATGTGACTCTGACTCATCAGAAATCAGCTATTTGCTGCTTGGGTCACAACATGTTCCCTGAGGCTGGGCAGACACTTTCTGCCCCAAGCAGCTCTCAGTTTGGTGTAACGTATGTAGCAGGACAGGGCCAGGCCAACAAGTCGTGTGGGCTTCTTACCGGAGGTAGAAAACAGATTTAGTGGCACGTTCTTGGTAGACAAACATATTCTTCCTGTTCACCACAGAGAAGGCGTTGAGCACTGAGCGAAGCGCCTGGATAGCTGTGGGCAACGTGGGATGTTAGTTATCCCACATACCAATCCAGCCAGAAGCCAGACTCTTGACACACAAAACCAGAGGGAACCTGGGCTGTACGCACCTCGTGAGACTCCCATGTTGGGGCCCATCTTGAGGCGTGAATGCACGTGGATGAGTGTGCTCCACACAACGTCACAAGCAAAGTGCCCTGGCATGAACTGCATGGTGGCAGCCAGGTAGTCCCGAGGTTGGTAGCTCTCCTCTACAGAGTAATCTATAAAGAACATAGGACATGGCTGCAGCCATAGTATGGTAGTTGACATCTTCTTAGCCACTCATGGGCAGGCAGCAGCACTGCTGCTGAGGCATGGCCAAGGGAATATTCATACCATCTGTGGGCATGACGCGCTGCCTGTATGAAGTATAGGGCGTTTCACTCTTCCAGATGTCCTCCTCACTTTCTGCCACCAGTAATGAGTTGCATATGTGGCTGTCATGCAGGTCCTGCAGCAGCAAGCGCTGCAAAGGATGAGGAAAGATTGTTTCTGCTGCTTGCACAGCCACAGAAGACAGCAAGAAAGGCTTAGGGCCAGACTGAGTCCCTTCTCCTTTGACTTCCAAGCTGGGACTTCACCAGCTGAACTGGCTCCCCAGGCTCTCCTCTGAGCTGGGCCCAGACCAGAGGACCTCCAGAAGTCCCTTCTTGTCTAAGATATCTCATGACTGGTAGCTCTGTTTGTGCCCTCTGCAGATTTGTTACCTGATTGACAACCCTGCAGATTTCACTGATCTTCTTCACCACCACCTGGTTGAGACTCTGGCACTCCCCTGGCTGCTCCTCTTCTGTCTCTGCTGATGCTGCCTTCTCCACACTCAGGCTGCTTTACAGGGAAGGGGAGAATGGGGTCAGCAGGGCACCTGGACAGTGCTTGTCCCTGTGTGCTGGGAGCAGGAACACAGTGGGAAAGGACGGTAGTTTTCCCCTTACAGAGCACCAGTCTAGTCCTGCATCTTCCCACCCACACTGGGCAGGAAAGAGATCCTTTCCAGAGATGAGTGACTGGCAACAAGGTTGTGGTACAGAGAGGCAGTGGTCAGACAGGAGATCCTCCTTACCGTGTGTGGTAATACACCTCCACTCGGTCCTGATGGATTTTTATGATGAGCCAGAAATCTGGCATAAGGGGACACCTGGGCTCCTGGTCGCTCATTAATGCCTCCTCATACTCCGAGTCACTGCTTCCCCCATCGTAACCTGTAACGTATCCCCACTTCAGTCCCAGGCCTGGCAAGCCAGCCTGCCCCCTGGGCACGGCAGTCACTCACAAGCCCTGTCCTCAAGGCTTACCCCAGCTCAGGCACACAGTCCCCCACACCCCTGCACTACTGTGTCACTGCCAGTGTTTGCAGCTGTCAGTCAGTCCTGCCCCAGCACACTCACCCAGATGGTCAGAGTCCATGCTCCCCTGGCTTGACACAAGGCTCTGCACACGGCTGGGACGCTGCTTGCTGGAGCCTGCAAAGAGAAGAGGGGTTTGATCATGAAAGGACTTGCTAAGCCACTTCACATGGCCCATGTGGTGGAGAAACATCACACCACAGGACAATCAGGCAGTGCCAGCCATGGAGAGGCAGTGCTAGGGAATTGGGCTCTCACACCCATTACTGGAGTAACCAGGAACTGCATGTCATTAGGGATACCAGTGCAGCAGCACAACCTAGTACCCTGGGTTATCACTGTTAAGCAGTGAATTGCCAGCACTCTGGCAAGGAAGAGACCAATGGTCCTGGGTACCAATTCTGGTGATCAGGGACTGGAGCAGGAGTAGCAGTCACGTTATCTATGCTACAGCCAGAACTAGGCTCTTCCCTTTAAAGTTTCTGAGGCTGAGGTACATCCTGCCCACACTTGCAGCTCCTACCTTCCCTGCCCTGTGTTACAGAGTCAGTCAGGCTTGCTGCAGATGGTGTCACCAATGGTGATTTCTCACTGTTGCCCTTTTCAGAGGATGAGGATGGCAATGACTGTACAGTTGTCTCTGGAGCTGCCTCCTCCAGCGAGTCATGGCCTGGTGCTTTGCTTTGTTCAAGTCTCAGCACATCTCCTGGAACCTGCATAAAGCCAAGGTCATAAAAATGACCAGAAAAACAGACACTGCAGAATGTCCCATCACCCTCCTGCATCCTTCTACCTTCTGTTACCAGTGTCCCACACCTTCCCACCTACAGACCACTTGGTGCTGCTCACCTCATCTTGTGTGTGGCTGACTCCACCTGCAGGGTTTCCTGTGTCTGGCACAATGCATGTCTCACTCTCTGGCCACTCCCAAAGACCCTGGGCTTCTTCTGGGAGAACACAGCCTGTATGGTGTAACAGCTCAGAGCCCTCTGCCTCTGTTTCACTGCTCCCCTCCTGGCCTGCCTGGCCCAGGGCTGTCCTGGTGCCCCCTCCAGCTGGCTGCTGCAAGCAGGGTGTCCCCGAAGGGTCTGGAGCTGCCCGCCTGGAGTGCAGGCGGCTGATGGAGATGTAGTGGTAGTCGTTGCCTTCTGCGTTAAGCATGTAGCCTGGCAGAGCCATTCTTCTGAACTCCTGCAATACAGGGAAGAATAAGCATCCTGCTGGTGAAGTGTATGGCACTGCCTCAGGGCTATCTCTTTACCTCCTTGAACTTCTCTAGAGAGTGCTCAGGCCCAAAGACAAACTGCAGTAGCACCACCTCGCTGTGGCAGCTGGGCCGGCCCTTGGAGTTATAGATGTGGGTGGCCACCCGGTGCAGGATGGAGGTGCTGATGACCTGTGAGTGCCGCAGCGCTGACACAATCTCATCATCCAGGAGCCAGCGAATCTGAGCAGAGCAAGGACACACAGGAAGACCTAGGTGACCTGCATTTGCAAGGCTGCCCCAATTCTCATCCAAGCCCCGACAGGATGAAGGCAGACTCACTCATCACCCACATCCCACATCTCCTGAAATGTACCTAAGAAATGGCCTTTTGAAGAGAGCTCTGCATGTTCCACCCCAACTGCTGTAAGAATTTTGCCAGAGGTATCCCACACTTTTGGGGAGCACAAGGCCAATGGCCTGTGTGACACTAGTAAGGACTACTACTTCAGCTGACAGAGGTTGCAGCTTGGAGCAGGCTAGGAAGTGTGGAACAACAGCTGTGTGCTGTGGCCACACTGCTCCAGCTGGAAGCAAGAAAGAGGCAAGTCTGGCTTACCTCATTCATAGTGGCTTCAACAGCCTGTCTGTGCACACCAGGAAGGTTGGAAAGGGCAGGGTGCCTAGGAGAGATGAGACAAGGAATCAACCAGTCATTCTCATTCATGCAGCCACCATAGCACAGCTCCCAGCCAGCAAAAAGAACCTGTGAGGGGCTTGCTACACCTGCAGTGCCATACCTCTCATCTCCTGTAGACGGGAGACGTTCCAAGTTGTGCATGATATCCTCATCTGAGCGGAAAGAGGATGGTTGTCCTGGAGAGCGTGTGAAGGACACACTGCTCTCTGAGGTGCATCTGTTACAGGAGACAGAGCAGGCTGAGCACCAGCTTTTGAGCCAGAGAGGATAAACAGACGTGGCGACATATAAACAGGCTCCAGAGAGGGGAAAAGGGATCTCTACAGAAGGTGAGCCTGTCCTGGAAAAATTTTAGTTTTCTAAAGGCTGTGGCAGGCTCTGTGAGAAGGAGAATCATGAGTGGAGATGAGGCAAGAACGGTTCTCTGGGAAGGGCAGGCAGAGAGTGGGTGGGTGAGTAATTGGGCTTCTTTCCACCTACCTGTTGTGGAGAATGTCTGTGTTCACAACTTCTATCTCCAGAGGCAGTGTCAGCACAAAGATGTCCAGGGTCACACAGAGGTCCCCCAAGTCAATGGTATTCAAGCCCTGACAGCTTTCCAGGCAGCCCAGAACTTCCCCTGAAAAGAGATCACATACCAAGGGACTCAAGCAACAAACATCACGGCTTACACACATACACAGCCTGGTGGCAAGTACAGAGACTGCAAGAGGTGGCTGGCCCACACATCTGGACAAGCTCAAGAAGGTCTCCACCTTCCTGGATCCTTTCAACCTTCCATGACCAATCCCACAGCAAGTGAGAGACCTAGCGGAAAAGCCCTTGTCTGATGCTGGCAGACCCTGGAGGCTCCATACAGGGAGTGTTGGTCCAGAGTTACCGCTGATTAGGACACAGCATGCTTATTCCAGGGACTGCTTACCCAGCAGGGACCTGACAGAAGTTCTACTGCCCTTTAACTTCACAGCAAGGATTGCTCTTACCTAGACAAGTTGGCAGGGACTGCACGGGCATGGAGCTGTGCTGGCTACGCAGCTTCACTGAGCAGGTAAGGTGCACAAAGAGCGGAGGCATCTCCTGCTCCAGGAACTCCTGCTCATTGAGTGAGTCCCCTCCCAGCACACTGAAGGAGTCATCATCCTGGTTCACTGTGTTGGAGTCTGAGAGGGAATCTGTGTCTGGGAACTCATGCTCCAGCTTCTCACGGTACTCCACCTCCAGCTCTGGGTCACTCTCTGTGGCAATGCAGCATCCAGACACAGTTCCTGTTGATACAGGTTCCTTGTTATCAAACCAGGCCCACATCTCCAGAGACTCCAGCAGATACAGCCTAGCCCTGGAAGGCATCACCACAGTGAGACTACAGACATATTCTTCTCCAGACAGAGCAAGCAAATTTTACCTTCTTCAGCTGCCAGTTCTGCCTCTGATCCCTCCATGTCCTCACTGCCTTTCCTGTCTGCCTGATCCCGAGATGCCTCTTCCTGAGATGAAGAGAGGAAGGGCAGATACTAGAACCATTCTAGGCAGTGAAGCAGGCTGTTAATGGGCCCCCAGGGTACTTAGTCTACCCAGGGGTCTGCCAGCCCCAAATCCATATGTGACATCGAGCAAAGTTACTCCAGAAGGACTAGGTGCCTGCCAGGGCAGCACCATGCCTACCTCTTTCTTGGCTGATGGTGGGCAATAGAAGAAATAATGAGGATTTGATGGCACCGGCTTGAAATGTAAACTTCCAATTTCCAGGAATTTTTCCTAAAAGAGAAATCCCAGATATGAAGCAGACATTCTATTCCTGTTTGGAGCCAGGTCAAGTTCGCACATTCCTCACCTGGATAATTTTATGCAAGTCTGGGTGTGCCTGGCAGGGCTGTCCAATTTCCAGCAGCGAGAGGGGAAACTCTGAACAGCAGCTGGTGCCCATACTGCTTTTTGGCTCCTCTGTGGGGCTAGCAATGGTGTGGGAGTCCTGCTCACTGTAGTCCTCCATTTCCGCACTGACAGGATTGTGGACACGTCAGACAGGCAAATCAAGAAACAAGCCTAGTTGTATGTATTATCTATCCTGCAAGCATCCCACCTCAGTTCCCCAAACCTCATCTGTGTTAACATGATGTGACTTACCACCCCCACCCCTACAGCCCCAGAAACCTTCCTACCACCCACACACCCAGATAAGTGCTCAGGCTGTCTGAAGCCAGGCCTGAGGTAGTTTAATCATGCTGATCCCATTGCCACATACTATACACCACACTACACACCCTCCGTGGGAAATAGAGACATGTGGCTGAGTACAGGGACAGGCCTGCAGCAATCTGAACTACCAGCACCCAGTCCAGGGCACCTCACAGCAAGTACCACCATGCCAGCACCTCAGTGTCTTGGTAGCACAGAGAGGAGCACAAAGCTCAGGCCCATGCTCACTCAGAAGCACCTTCGCAGAATCAGTCACTAAAACAAAGATAAAACCATCTGGAGAGAGGAATGTCAACTGGCCAAAGCACATCTCAGGTACTCAAATTGGTGATACAGATGGCAGACCTGGGTGCAATGTGTCACAAACTGTATGTCCTTCAGCAAAGTTTATGAAACCTGCATTGGTCATAGTATCTTAAAATTCAAAAAAGTTCCCACAGTTTTTCTTGGGAAAAGCAGCACTTGAAGAAGTCATCTGACTTTTCAAATACTGAGTGTTCTTCAAAACCACAGTTTCATCTCAGCGATTTACAGTATAAAAAGAAATAGGACTGAGTATTCTCAACAAATGCTAGTGAATTCACATAAAGGAACTGTGAGAAGGACAAAGGAGCTATGTTTTTCTTCGACAGACACTAAGGCATAGCACTTTTTCCCCTCCTTAGGTTTCCAGAGGCAATACAAACCTCATAAAATACCCTAAGGAATAGAGGGACAGAAGTTTATCATCAAGCATATTTCAATTCTGCCTTGGTATTTCTCTTGTGCAATTTTTGCAGAGTTTTAATTAAAAAAAGTGACATTTTATCCATTAGAAAAAAATAACAAAGCTGTCATTTTCACCAGAGTCAACAGCAAACTCAAATGAGTCAAGCAGCAGGAGATGCATAATTTCTCCAGAAACAAGTCTGAGAGTTACTTGCAGACAAACTGCCATCCAGCTCAGGCCAGATGGGACAGTAATGAGCCAAGACTACAACAGAAAGGATAGATGCCACCAGAGATTATAAAAAATAGAAGGTCCTTGTGGACACCATACCAGGTGAATATCTCTCTGGAAATACCTGCTCTCCCATGTGGCTTTGTTAGACCCTACAACACTCCTTCTAGCAGGCAGTAGAAGATGCTTGAAGAAAGATCTGCCCTGGCCCACTACTAAGAAGAGAAGAAAGACCAAGGTGGGCCCCTACCTTGATTCAGAGACCAAGACACCTCGTTCCCTAGAGCTCTGTTCCTCTTCTTGCTCTATGCTGCCCACGTGGAAGCTGGCTGTCTTGGAGTGCGTATGGAAATGTTGGTGGCTCTCTCGGAATGAGCGGACATGGCTGCACACCGTCAGCAGAAAGTTGGTGATATCAATCTCTTGGAGCAGCTCCTCACAGTAGTCCATGGCAGTAAGTAGGTCCTGGGAGCTGATGCTGTGTGACTGCTGAAGGCTCTTGAACAGCCCTACAGATCAAACACAGTGCTTGAGCGTCCCACTGCGAAGATGTGAGGCCATGGGTGTCAGGTAATAGCCATGGATGGATATTCATCAAGTCCCAGCACAGAGCTGGAGGCAGTGCAGGTGCTGGTAGACAGGAGTCAGCCAGGGCACCTAGTGCTACATGTTAGCCTGGGCTTGGGTGATGCCAGAGTGCCCATGGACTCTGTCTCCATGAACGCGAGAGGAAAGTATCAAAGAAGGGATCACCCTTTAAAGCACCCACACAGGTTTGGGAACAGCCTCTGCAAGGCCCATAGGGAATGCGCAGAGGCATCTTTAAATCCCTTCTGGTGGGACATCAGGTCCACGGCTCTTCCCTTTGCCTGGTGTAAGTTCACAAGGAAAATGAGACATTGGTTTCTTAAAAGAAGATCCAGGGTCCAGCCCCAACCCCAACCCTGCCTCAGGTCCCATTGTGCCACTGCTCACCTTTCACATAGCACTGGTGGGAGTGCTCCTGCAGCAGCGTGCAGTAACTCACCAACTCCTTATGCTTGTGGTCTAGCCAAGCAGCAGTTGGAGGACGTTCCAGAGACTGGGACCTGGAAAAGAGGAACTGCAGCCTTCAGCACCAATAAAGCATGTTTTAGACTATAAATGGTTCTGGTGTCAGCAAACCAGGGCCTTAGGGCATGCACAGGCAGTGGCTGCCATAAGGCAGAGAGGCTAAACTGAGAACAAGGCAGGGATAGAGCCAGCCTCATGTCAAGGAAGCTCCTCTGTTTCCTGGCTAGGAATCGAGTATAGTTGGTATTACCTGAAAAAGATGTCCCGAGGAGGACGGTGTGCCCGTGGGCTGACCAGCTGCTCTCGTAACATCTCCAAAGAGCAGCTGTAGATGTAAATGGGGCAGCGAAATCGGCGGCACTCGCCTAGTTCAGATTGTGAGTTCTGGCGACAGAAGGAGATGTGCACATCTCTCCGCGAGGGGCCACTCTGTTCTCCAGGGTCACGGCTCACTTCTGCAAAAGAAACAATCCTGAGATAAAACCTTTGGTGGGCTCCTTGCTCCTGGTCAGAGGTCAAAGCCGTCACAGAAGCATCCACAGGTAGGTATTGGTTTTACAAGCTTCTCACCACTCAAACATCAGGGGCCATTCTCCTGACCTGGCACCTAACCACTCAGCCTAGTGCTTTGGCCACCCTGATCCCCTTCTTCGCAGCTGTGACTCTTCATCACCACCACCACTACTACTGCCTGCAGCAGCACAACCCTCCATTCCCACTGCAGACCTGGCTGACTTGCATCAGGGGCTGTGCAATCAAATCCCATGTACCTCAAGACCTGTATCCTTCTCCCTAAGACAATGTGCTGCTGACAGAGTGAGTCTGGATAGTGACATAAGACTTTTCAGTGCAGTTCAGTACTACCATTCCTAGTAGCTTCTATCTACTTGCATCCTCCTTGCCCACAGGGAGCCAACCTTGGGCCATGGGCAGTCAACTCACAGTACAGTCCCTCATCCCTCCATGAACATTGCTGTACCCCTTGTCCCGACTCTGCTGACTGCTGGGCTGCAGCCTCTTATTCTCTCTACCTCAATCTGCCCAACACCATGTTCAGGAATGTTAATGATACTAATACTTTAGCAAGGTGCTGTTGGTACCATGGGCTGGTGTTATGCTGAGGGTAGGTAATGGCACTGCAGCATCCCCTTCTTCAGCCCTGACTTGCTCTGCAGAGACACGTCCCAGAGTATCCTCTCCAGATCGACTCTCATCTTTTGGAGGTTTGTCCAACCCACAAGCCATTAGCTTCTGTACATCTGGAAGGAAACAAAGTAAAATCACCCTCTATCCACTGAGAACAGCTTAACCTCTCAATCTATATTCCCAAGGGAGCAGATGTTCCTGCCACCTCTGCGCATAGAAGCAGCTTCACAGTGTACTTCCACCTGATCCTAGCAGCCTTCACCAGCAGCTCAGTGGAAGCCAGACCAGTCAGTGCCAACGCCCAGAAGCAGGCACTCCCCCAGACCATCCCATTAGCAGTCTCTCCTTACCCCATTCATTAACAATCCTACTGGGAAAACAGTTCAATAGCTGCAGCCAGCAAACAATGCCACATACCCTGCCTGAAAACCCTATGTGGGCAGCACCATGTCCAAGGAGAGAAGAGCAGGACATTTAGCACTTGGCACTACTCTATTCCTGGCCCTATGGTGCAAAAAGATTGGGTCTGAATTTTGCTGTTCAATTTTCTCTCCACCCTACAAGGACCGATTCTTTTTTTGCTGTTTTCTTGAGGAGGCACTTGGGACTGCTGCCTCCTCTCACTCCCCAAAACAGGCCACCTCACCTGAGAAGGTGGCTGGCAGGAAGGTCAGGAACACATGCTGCGGGTTGACCAGCTTGGCGTAACATCGCCACTGAGGGGGAAAGGGCCCCGTTGTGTCACTCAGGGTCACGTCATCCTCGGGCAGCTCTGTGTTGCCAAGGCTCTGATGGAAGAGCAGAAGTTGGATAAACTCATAGCACACAGCACAGGCCTACCTTGAGGCAGGTAGCAACCACACGGAGCAAATTCCTCCATTACTGCTGGTTGGCACCGTGCTGAAATCACACTGGACACCCCTGCACCATCCTCAGAGCAGCTTGGTTGCAAGAAACACAGCACATCCAGTCAGGAGATGCTTAGTCAGCTTTGCCGAGGCTGGTTCTGACCTCCAGGCAATGACGGCTCATGGTTTCTGAGCAATGTGTAACACATC
Source organism: Acanthisitta chloris (assembly GCF_000695815.1). Taxonomy (NCBI): domain Eukaryota; kingdom Metazoa; phylum Chordata; class Aves; order Passeriformes; family Acanthisittidae; genus Acanthisitta; species Acanthisitta chloris. The sequence continues at coordinate 36,222 of NW_008662908.1, forward strand.
ACTGATGTTGTAACAGGCTAGGCCCATGGTGAGTACACCTATCCACACACTTTCCACACTCCTGTCTGACTTCTGCCACAGGCTACAGCTTAAACTGCTGCCAAGTGTGGGGAAAATTAGCCACCTTTCAATGTTTACAACTGTTCCAACCCTGGTGCTCCTCAACAGCTGCCCCCTTACATTCCAAGGGGACTCAGGAGAAGGACAGCATAGCAGTACCTGCAGAGTACTTGTGGAGCCAGTCATATCCCTCGTGCCATTGCTGCCAACAAGATGATAGGATGCAGAAGTATCCTGCTGCTCCAGGGTCCCAGAGGCTTTCAGGGTTTCTTCTGAAATGGATCACAGAAAAACCAACCTGAGAAACACCAGCTGAGGATGAGACTTGAAAGCAAGACTGCTAAACACCTCACAGCTTCTGGTGTCACTGCTGCCACGCTCCTGGTCCTCACCTCTGATCACAGGGAGTGTGAAAGGGGGTTGATGGCCATCACGATCCCTTTGCAGAACCTGCTCCATGAAAGCCACATGATCAGCATCAGCCATGGGGATCTCCCGGTCACTGAGGTCATGCTGTAGGCAGCCATGGAAGAGGTTTAGTAGCATTTCGTTGGGCACAAATGAAGAGTCCTTGGTCACCTCCTCATTCTCTGCTTCAAAACAGAACCACGGCAGCTTCAGAGACAGCATCTCCACAGCTGCCACCTGCCCAGGACCCCAGGAGACAGTCATTTGCAAAGCAACACTTGCACAGAGCCAGGGATTTCCCCCAGCACCTCTGCAAGGCTGACTTGGAGGGTGTTGAGGAAGCCCTGGAGTTTTGGCATCATTAGTCACCCTGCACTGACTCATCCTGCTCCTGTAACTGTTCTGGATGGTACAGACAAGAAACCACCACCACAGAGCAACTGTCTAGGTTTAACGTTTTCAAAAGCAACTCTTCCAAATTATCATCCCAAGAAAGACAGCAATACAGCTGGCCAGCCCTGGGGCTGCAGAGTCAGGAAGAATGGCACTGAGCTACTGCAAGAGGTATGGCAGTGCCCACACGCTGCTGCCCAGTGAGATAAGCACACAGGGCAGGGTGCCCACAGCCACGGAGGGAGGACAAGGGGAGGCAGGTAGTCAAGAGGCACCTACCTTTTGTCAGCATTAGGAAGAACATTTCAACCTGCTGGCACCTGGGCAAGAGCTTCATGAGGTTGAACTGGAATGGGATCTCATGCACTCGAAAACCAGCCCCCATGTCTGGATCTGCAACAAGAGCTAGGAATATAATATGCCTGTGGACATCACATATCCCTGACTCCCAGGCCACCACCGCACGCATGGCGTCAATCCTAAATGGAGTGCAGGTAGCACAAGTGAAGGTACACAGCAGCAGTGCCCCAATTCCCCCTCTTAGGAGGGCAGAGGGATACAAAGAATGAAGGTGGAGAAAGGGCAAAGCCTGTGCCAGAGGCTGCAGCAGGTTGTGAGCTACCTACAGAGAGGTATCTTGCTCTAAGAGTCCCTTGGGCTTACTGCCACCTTTATACAAGGAGAGATGGGAAGCCACAATGAGGCCTTAGACAGCTCGGGCCCAGAGCTGCCAAGGGACCGAAACTGGACATTAGTGCTGCAGGTAACATTGATGGAGAGCAGTGACCATGCTGGGAGCCAGAGGCAGCCTGAATTGTCACTTTAGTCAGGGACAAGAACACCCCTGCTCTTGGGAGAGATCTCCCATTTGGCAGGCTCTACACAGCCCTGTGGGCATTTCCTATCCTATTCCTCAGGAAGTAGCCTTTGCCCTCCAAGCCCTGAGCTTGCCTCGGCCTCCCCCTCCCATGGGACTAATGATGTGATCCAATACGATTCCCTCAGGTCTTGGCCTCAGCCTTTGGGATGATCCTGGCTTCCTCAAACCCACACAATTCCTGAAAAAAAATCTGCAAGCAAACAAAAAGATCTAGGATGGAGCGAACCACTGAAAAAAGCAAAACCAGTGAAGTTCTGGAACAGACTGCCTGACAAGGGCAAACCCCCCACCTAGTTCTTGGTGAACGACATTAATCATGTCAGGACAAATACACAATCCTATCCTGAAGGAAGAGAACAGACCAGACATCCTAAGGTCGCCTTCCATATCTTTGAAGCAAACAAAAAGATCTAGGATGGAGCGAACCACTGAAAAAAGCAAAACCAGTGAAGTTCTGGAACAGACTGCCTGACAAGGGCAAACCCCCCACCTAGTTCTTGGTGAACGACATTAATCATGTCAGGACAAATACACAATCCTATCCTGAAGGAAGAGAACAGACCAGACATCCTAAGGTCGCCTTCCATATCTTTGTGGGCTAATGGAGCATTCAAAGGGTCCAGAGATGAACAGGACCACCAGAAAGCAAACACTCCACAAACTGCTCTGGAAACTGACCTGTAACAGAGAACATAATTTACAATTTCTGTACTACCACTTGCCCAGGCATACCCTGCCCATCACTGAAGATGAGAGCTCATCTTCCACCTGCGCTACAAGTCAGCCCCCTCACAGAAATACAGAATGGCTGAGGCTGGAGAGGACCATTGCAGGTCATCTGGACCAACCCCTCTGCTCAATCAGAGTCACCTCATCACCTCTTCAGCCTAGGTAGAAAGCCTCAATGCTTTCTGGGTCTTCCAAGACATTTCTCCGACAGTTTAGCACAAGTGCAACAAAGTGACCACCAGCCACCAAAGTCTACAAATTGTCAAAATACCTGCTCCACCTTCCAGCAACCTCTATAGGCCCCTAGATATTCAGGGCCTAGCTGCCTCTTGGCTCCATCAGACTTGCTGGGACATAGATGCTGGACTCACCTTCAGCAACTTTGGTGTCTGAAGGAGGGCAGACCCACTCCTTGTTCTGGCACAACTGGCTGATGTACTCAAAGGTCAGCATGGTGGCAATGCACGCAAGATCCCGGGGATAGAGCTGCAATAAGCAGTCAAGTGTCAGCTGTATGCAGCAGAATTATTACCCCCAAATGCAGGACAAAACAGTCTAAAAGCAAGGAGAGGAAACACCTATAATCCTGTCCCCTTACTTGCCCTATTCTCACTCACTGCTCCCTCCTTCTTCACCAGTCCTTTAGATTGTTTTCACCTTGTTCAGGAAGAGTGTTAACAGTCCTGTTTGCAATCCCTGCTCTGGTTGGGGATTGTTCCCCAATCAGACTTGCTCCCCTCCAGTGGAATGGCTCTTATCAAAATAATTTGTATTTTCCCAGCTACCCCAAAGCAGCATTACATGCACTGCCTTTCTTCCAGAAACCTTTTACGTTTAATGGCCAGTTCCTCTTTGAGAAATCTCAGGTCTTTTTGTGAGCAGCATTCCCAGCTCTTCTGGCCCTCAATATTCACCTGCAGTGTTATGGTGCTCTTACAATAAACCTTTCTCTGCCCACAAAAGAGCCCATGCCCCTTCCCTTTCAGGGACTCACTGCTTTAGGGATTTTCTGATAGGGCAAGCCATGGAGGTGCTTCCAGTTCTCAGCAGTACTGTGGACATGGCCACTCTGTGGCTCTACCCAGCACTCAGTGACCAGGTTCAGTTCTGTGTCCACCTCAATGGCCTCTACCTCTGTATCATTGTCATCATCTGTGGAAAAGCTGGAGGAAAGACAAAAGGCAAGTCCTGTCAGATGGCACAGAGCCAGCAGCCCACTGCAGCTCTTCTCAGAGCTGTGAGAGCAGCCACACAAACCCAAGGTTTGCAGGCAAAGCCCCAGCTAACTATGATGAATCCGTGACAACTAGTTATTTCTACTAGATGATGGAGGTCTCCCCTCCTTTCCACACTGACTGCAAAAGGCAAGTCTGGAGCTGTGACTCGACTGCCAATCCTCCCTGGAGGAGGGCAACAGCCTCACCTGTCTTTGGTGGAGGTGGAGTGGGGCGGGAAGAGGATGTATTGGACGACACAGGTGTGCTTCTCCCTGTCACTGCTGCTCTCGCTTGAGCTGTCGATCTGGAGGGGAGACACTGCATGAACCTGGACAGCAGCAACAGATCTCACCTACCCAGTACCTCCTTACACAACAACCCCATCACCTAGACAGGAGAGAGGGAGCCTGTCCCAGCCCCCAGAATTCTTCCAGCACAGCACATCCCTACTTGCTAAGCATCTCTCTGAAGACAGTACCCAAGAAGAAATGAAATGACCAATGAAGAAAGTGCCCAACCCACAAGCTGCTTTACTTTCTCTCTATATGTCAAAGGTGTGTGCTAGAAGCGGATGATAAATCCTGTCACAGGAAGGCAAATCCACCCCAGAAGCAGCAATGAAGGACTCTGTCCACAGTGCAGTACCCAGGCTCACCTGTATGGGCAGCTCCAGCACCATGTTGATAATTCCATCCCCACTGGATGCAAAGTGGAAACCCTCTGACAGACGAACCCTTGCAACAGAGAAGCAGTCAGACCATGCCTTCCACCCATACTGCAAGCCTTAACTCCAAAAATGACTGCACCCTTCACCCCATAACACCCTTCTTGCCAAGACAGGAGATACATACAGAGAATGGGGAGATGTGACACCGCACAGGACAGCCTGTGTGAAGATCAGGGAACTCCAGGCACAGTAATGCCTCTTGCCCTTCTGTATGTTTTCCTGTACTCTAGTTTTCCTCAACTGCAGCTGCAGAACCGGGTAAAGCACTGACCCAAGTGGCTATAGAAGCTATGTACAGGACTAAAACCCTCTGCACAGCAGCTTCAACTATTGCCTATAATAAGGCCTCAGATCCCCCTCTGCTTTCTCTGCATCCTGAGGACAAGCTGGAGAAAACACCCCTGTCCAGGTGTGCAACTTACTCTGTGAGTGTGGACAGGAGCTGGGCTACAGCAGTGATAGGCACAGCTGGTGCCAGCCCCGACTGAACACTCCAGATCCAACGCTGGTGATAGAAGTAGCGGGACAGCGAGGCCAGGGTGGACGAGGCAGTACGATTGGCCACCATAGTGAGTGGACCAGACACCGGGGGGTGCTCCAGGTTGAGAATAAAGGGGGCTCGATAGTCAGAAGGCAGCTTCTCATACCTAAGAGAGGGCAGAAGTGTGGTGTGCTGAGGTGGAAAAAATGTAGGTTTTTTCTGCTCAGGGCCAGAGCTGTCTGGATTCACAGCCCACTCACTGGGCCCAGGACAGAGTCCTCCAGCAGCAGAACACGGCTGGCCCAGGACAGCAATAACTCGATAGCAAAATAACTGAATTTACTTCTACATCGTATTTAATGTGGAGTAACAGATCCGCCTGTCCAGCAAAAACCTGTGCTGCAAGTCACAGCCACGCAACCCAAACCCACCCCAAGAAGCACTAGCTTTGCAGCTGCAACTGGCAGCACCATCCACAGATCCTCTTCCTTCCCACTTCCCAGGGCAAGAAGGCTGTGCTGATGGCCTGGATCTCCCATAACTACCTGATGAGCAGCTTCTCCAATGGTTTGTGCAGCACAACAAGGCAAGGTCTGTCTGAGAGGGCTGACTGGGCCCCAGCCACAGGTGGAGACTTGGAGGGAGAACTACTGCCAAACATTTTCCTCTTTGCTTTTGGAGTTGCCTCCTTGCTCTGGACCCTGTGGGGAAAGCGCAGCTGCAAGATGCGGTCCCGTAACTCCTCCACTATCTGTCATGGCAAAAACAAAAGGTAAACATGACCACCTGTGTCCGGAGACATAAGCTACTCAAAACAAGCTTCTAGAACAAGAGCATAAGTAAAAGGAATAGAACACTCCTTGAATATACAGAAGAGCAGGAGTTAAAGGTCATTTTACTTCTGAGGCACTAGCAAGACCAAGATCAAGATGACACAAGGCTCTTTGGTCCACATTTTAACAATTACAAATATTTTTAAAAGCAAAAGATAAGTAAAAAAAAATCCCAAAGACAAGTTCAAGGTTGAAGAAATCACCTTCCAAAACTCAGATGAAAACCAAATTAACTGGATGCCAGCTCCTCCACAGCAGCAGTCTGAGCACCCACCCTCATTCTTCCCTCCTCCTTTCCTCAACAGCCTACAGTAAATGTAAACTAGTCCATATCAGCTGTGGGAACAGTCTGGCTCTGTCTTATGTATTCCACTACTATCATGTTCATGTTTCAAACCTTTATGGTAAAAGGTTTCAGGAGCTTAGGTTATTTTTTAGGTTAATTTTTTCCAAGACACTTTCACACTGACTTCCTGATTACTCTTTTTAGCTTTTAGCAGCTCTGAATGTAGTTCTACCCACACCAGCACCTGATTCCTACAATACCCCAGTGTTTTCTTTGAAATTTGCATGGTTAGGTTTCTTTTCATGATATTTGTTCAACATGTTTCAATTTCTATCACCATTGTAGGCAAATGGAAGAACAGCAGCTTCCCATCTCCCTTCTCAACACTAATTAGTGCACTAATTCTGCACTATGTTGCCTCTTGGGTCCCTTCTGTGGTTTTATGTTGATATCACAGAATCACTGATGGTGCTTAAGCTCCGAAATCCAACGTGCACTATTTTCCAGCTATCAATACTGGCGTCCAGACACCATTGTGCTGCTTATGTGTCTCTAAAGCACATGAGTTAAAATAGCTTTGTGCCACCTGCACATTTTCCCAGCTCATTACCTGATACCTTTCTGCACATGAGTTCCCTACCCTTCACCTAAACATTGGGAAAACCACAAACAGCTCTGCTGTGATGAGAACAGAGCATTTTTTCAACTTCCTTGCCTTGTTCCCCAAGACAGTTTGTGGCTTATAACACCCCATTCCTACTCCAGTTCTACAGCTGTGCCCTATAGGAAGTCTCACCAAAAGCTTTATAAAAGTCAGACTGTACCAAGTGCTTTTCCTTCCCTTCAACATTGGAAACTTGAATAGCTCAGCATAAAACTCCCTTTCCCTTAAACAAAGTGGGCTAAGTTCTACTCCCATCTTCCACACTGAGTAGTTAGTCAGCCCCATGGCAGGGAAAAAACCCAAACATGGTGATCTACATACAGCTCTGCTGCAATGATCTGGAGCTTGCCCACAGCTGCAGGGTATGGTGCCTGTCTCACACCTTCTTCACAAAATAGGTATTAACTTTGACCTGCCAGAGGGAACTCCTTCAGAAAAGCTGTCACTTGGCATTACCAGCCCACATGTTGGCCCAGCAACCAGTGCCCAAACCCTGGATTCCATGAAGACATAAAAGGGCAGATCCTCCAGAGTGTCAGAGCATTTAATGTTATCTGGGTTCATTATCTCAGAAAGAGATGGCCCTTCCTATGTTTGTCAGCTTCTCCTCAGACTAATCTCTAACACTAAATCTAAGTTAGAGAAACCAAAGACTTCTTTCAGGAAGATAAAATATCTAGATTCAATGATAAACCTCATTTATAAAGGTTCACATAGTTTAATAGCAGGACATCTTTCATATACTTATGTTTTACTTAGGAACACTCACGGCTTGCCTTAGCCATTAGTGTTGGAGAAACAGCCTACACAGTAACTCCACCTTCTGCATCTGAGAAGGGCAGCCCCATTTCTTTTGATACAAAAAGGTTATTAGGTCTGTCTAGCAGTATTTTATCTCCTGAAAACATTTCCTGGGTATTAATTGTTTTCTCTCCCTGTTTGCATTTTAACTCTTAAGTCCTTCCTGTCCAAGAGATTCAATATACATAAGCAATTCACCACATACTGGAACAGGTAGCCCAGGGAACATGTAGTACATCCATCACCGAGGTCTTTAGAGATGAGTCAGACAAGTATCTGCTATTCTTGACAGATGGTATTGATTGTGCTTTGGTCACAAGGATAGACCAGATAACCTTTGAGTCATTTCGAGCCCGTGGTTGAATTAAGCAGTGGGAAAAACATCCATGTGACCAACTATTCTATTATCTTTGAGTCCTTGGGTTTAGGTCTTCCACAGACTAAACACAGAAAGTTTGTCCAAACTGACCCCTTCTGTTACAACAGATTCACACCCACATAAGCTTTAACATAGTAGTTACTTATTAGAAGGCACCTGCCCACAGTGTCACCTGTGATCTAGCCTTTATTTTCACATCCAGAACTTCCTGCTCTGCTCCTACCCCACGAAGCAGGCAGCCAGCTCTCACCTTGTTCCTGGCCTGTGCAGGTGTGCCAATGGGGAACCCCAGCCGGAGAACCATGCAGGGAGCTTTGGAGATGATCCGTACCACATAAAATGAGGAAGGTGTAAGGTCCTCAGAGCTAGAGAGGAGGGATTAAGACAGGGCTGAAATAGCATGGATCTTGCTGCTCTGTTGTGTCAGGCCAAGTCCGCAGAGCTCAATAGTCCACACAACCTGGCAGCAACACATGGCAGTTCCAGCATGTAGAAACACCCCAGCTGGCTTCCCTCTCCCTCTGGGCTGTGCCCAGAACAGAGCAGCAGCAGTTCAGAAATCACAGGATTTCATACCCACTTGTCTGTTCTTATCTTCTCCTCTAGGCATCTGCTTCAGGCCCATCACCATGTACCCGTCTATCTACATCTCTGGTCTGGCCACATGCCCGATTGCCCACACAGGACTGTTTCAGAGCCACTCACCCGTGTATCAGCTTGACGTAGGAGTAGCCCTCGACCAGCACAAAGCTGCTCCAGTCCCGGAGCAGGGAGGTGAGTGCCGAGTGGGAGATGCGGCACTGGATGGTGCTGTAGCGACCATTATTGCCTGGTGTGTGCAGGTGCTTGGGCACAGGCCTGCAGGGTGGGGCAGAAAGTCATTTCAGAACCATGGTTTCTCTTCTTCCCCCAAAACCCACAGAGATGTTGCTAAATCCATTCCAACTCATCTTCTGACTGGTATATCAGCAGCTCCACAGCAGCCAATGCACAAGCACCTCCCCTACCTGTGCCTGTTGGCGAGAGCCACATTCCCTGGGTGGCCATAGGCACCTGCAAGACGGTTGCAACTCTGCAACTGGACTGAACTGGACACCCTGCTTTCCCAGGCTGACCCATACTGCACACATTAGCTCAGTTCTGCTCATTACATACGTGTCATGCTCCAGAAGGATGACTATACGATGCATGTGCAGCCACCTCTGCCAGAAGTTGGCATCCATGGAAAGGATAGGCTTCCAGTAGGAGGCAAACTGGGAATGGCTCGAGTCAGACCCACTGTGCTGCAGGGATAGCACCTGAGAAAATGACAGGACAATATTCAGCCAGAAAGTGTCCCGTTCCACCCATAGAGAGCAGGAATTTCTCTAGCAGCTGAGCTGTGTAGGCATAGAAGGCCACATTCCTGGCTTTGAGTAACTTCCTCTGAGCAGAGTAAGTGTGTTCACATTGAAACAGGCAGTACAATGTAAGCAAAAATAAACCGGGTTCCTGAAATGCCAAGTTAATTAGGAATTTAACTACTTAGCATCAAGTAAATCAACCATGAAAAAGATGGCATATGTAATGGCGTGCTCTCTGATTGAGAGGGGGATATATGGCTTGTGTCAGCAAAGCAATTAAACACTGGGATTACTCATCTGAGAGTGCTCATGCAAATAGGGTGCCAGAATGGGTGGCATTGGGCAACTCTACTATGTTTGTATGGTAACACTGTGATTTCACCAACTATAGCAACTCTGCTGACATAGAAATACAGTGGTGGTTAGCCACAAGACAGGACGCTCCAGATATACTGTGGGATACAAAACCCTACATAGGGAAAACATACTAGGCAAACCTAAAGAAGGACTTAAACAATAAAATTAGAGGGATAGTTCTCCTAAGTTAAAGCTACCCTAGCTTTAATAGCTGCTAGTCCTCTTCCATCAATGTCAAGGACACTGGCAGCAGGGAGCAGATAATATGCTGGCTCAGTAAGCTTCAATGAGTTTGAATTTTGCAGTGGAAACTATTAGCTCATGTTTTGTTTAGTTTCTGTTGTGCAGATGACAAGTATCCTTCTTGCACCTTCCACATGAGTGCTTAAAGCAATGAGCCTATTAAACACTATTCAGCACATCCTGTACCTTCACCTGACAGTACTGAGCTACATCACCAGGGCACAAGACTGCCAGCAGCACTCCACACATATGAGGTATCCACTGAAAAAGCACAGCTAAAGTAAGCATGTCAGCCTCCCCATCAGTCTCACATATCACATCACTACAAGAGAAGGCTTCACAGCACACTTAGGAGACTTGATGTTGGGTTGTAGCAACAAAGACATAGGATGATGTCTCAGAGCGGAAAATGTATGGTATGAGATGTTCACTGCATTGCACCTGAACTCTCTTACTGAGCAGGACAAAGCACAAGAGATAAAGCTGGAGAGTTACAGAGGATCTTCACTGCCTCTTGAGACTCAGCGTCCACTGGTACAAGACAGAATAGGCAGAAAAAACCTGCCCCACATGAAACAGTAGAGAGAGGGAACATACCGGAGTGGTGGAGCCTGGGGGGATGTAGAAGAGGGGCACCCCATTCTTGGTGCTCTCAGGAATGGTGAAGTGTTCTGGGACTGTATCAAAAGACTGCAGATGAACCAGCATCTGATCTGTCTGGTTGATGCTGAAAAAGAAGAGGCAGTTAGCCACAAAAGCCCACGTTCTCCTCCTTGCTGCCCCAGTCAGCCCAGGGCCTGCACACACAGAACTCCCTATGTTCTGGGAGGCCACCTACACCAACAGGGCTTTCTCAGGTGTCCTGGGTTGCAGTGTGGGGGGTATCCAGGGTATGTATTCTATTATCATCTCCACAAGCTGTTAAAGCAGGTGGGGCACTGATCGTTATCACCCTGTCCTCAGGGCAATCCTGATGGCTCCCTCAGGGGGCTGTCTCTGATTAACAGGCTGTCAAGGACCCATGTATGGCACATCCTCCCAGTGATCCTCATCGCCTTGGCCCGTGGTGAGGTGACTCACCCCAGGGGTGGGGAGCCAAACATGCTCTCAGGGATATAACTGGGGTTTGGACCAGCACAGAGAGCCCTTTGCCTGCTGGATTCCCAGAGGACAAGAGCTGCTGCTGGACCTTCAGGAGAGAACCGGATCTGCGGGATCACTGCTCCAACAAACCCATCACTCCAGGAGGACTGCAGCCACCATTTAATCAGACTACTACTACACCCTGACTGACAGGGTGTCAGGTTACTTTCTGACTCTGTCAGGTTATTTTCTGACTCTGTCAGGTTACTTACTGTTGCATTTGTGTTGTTTTGTTGTGTTGTTCATATTAAATTGTACTTCTGTCAGCACATCAGGCAATGCTGGGATTCAAGGCCTGATTGCAAAGAGCATATTAAGGGCTTCCAGTGTAACAGTCAAATATATAAGGAGGATGATCAGAGCTGGAAACAAAGTGCTAGAAAAGGAATCTGCCAAATAGCAGGGAATAACAGTCAGCCTGGCCAGAAATGGCTATAACCTTCAGCCCTAGAGACATGAGGTGTTTGCTGCTCCCAGTGTGACCATGTAGCACAGCTGCAAGGGTGTGCTGTAAGAACACATGACCTCCATGGGATGGCAGTCAGAGGTAAGGTTTGCATCACAGGATCAGGATTTGGGAGCAGCAATATGGTCACCATGAAGCATTTTTACAAACCAGGTCACAGGCTAGTTCAAGTCCTTTCCTTGGCTACACAGCAAGCTTGTTGCCAGTCATTCCCCTTCCTTAGAGCACATTCCTTTTGGACCCTCGGTTGGGATGGCCAGCTGCATAACCATGTCCTAGCATGCCAAGGAAGAAATTACTAAGTTACACTGGACACTGGAAACTGCTGGGGATAGTCCAGCTCACCTCTGCAAGGTGTTCCAGAAGCGCCGGATGACTGTAGTGCGGTACAGACTGGTGATAGGTTTCCTCATGGTGCAACTGATGTCATGCAAAATGTCATAGCTTCCCTCCATGGTCACTTCCACCCATGTGCTGCGCTTTGATGGGTCCAGGGGCCAGGGTGTCACAGCCAAATACTCAATCCTCATGTTATGCTTCCAAAGCAGCACTAATTTTACCTCCAGCTGAGACCCACCTGCAAAGGAGCAGTAGAGTAAGTTCAGGTGCTTGTTCAGTACATATCTGAGCTTTACCTCTACCAGGGATTCCCAAATACCATGAGATTGTTTGATCACTATGAGAGGAACAAAGTAATCTAACAATTGTTTGCTTTACCTGAAGTCACTCTCTCCCCCCTCCAACAGGGAGGCTTCACTTGCACAGTAGCATTTGGTGAAGAGTTCTCAGTTCTTTAAATGTACATGTACTATCTACATAAGAGAAGGCAACTGAAACTCAGAGGAGGTGCTGACATTTGCAATGGGCTCTCTTCTTCACAGCTACATCTTTGCTTCCAAGAAAACTGTTGCTGTGCACAGATGAGCAAGGCCGTTAAGCTATAAAGCTTTCTCATCCACACTGTGCAGAGTTAAATCTATCCCATCACAGAAACATGGACATGTGGACATGATAGGCACAGACTGTAAACAACCTGGAAGGTGAGGCCCAATTCTTGAATTAACCACCATTCATCCTGCACAGACTGTATCTCATGTAATCTAGAACTTCAAGCACCAAAGCTTTTCACTATGTTTACCTTCTCCTCCCAAAGTTAAGGTGTTAAGACTGAATATCCACCTATTCTAAAACTGTTCACTTTTACCTTTTCCTTTAAGCAGGCCATTGTATCTCTAGCAAGATTAACACAAACACCTGACAGCAAGCCTCACTGAGCCAAAAGAGCAGAAAACTGTCACACTCCTGCTGACTGTGCAAGTGTATTTGTAATGAAACATCCCAGGGAAACACATGACTTTCTGTAACAGGGCCACGCTGCGATTTCAGCTGCTCAATCATCTATTCTATGTTCAGCCTGCTCTATAGTTCACCAGACTTGCAGCATTTGTGTGATAAGTGATTGGATGTGCTGGAAACCGTCCGAACAGATCATCAGCCTGGATCCTATGTTTCCTGCAGAGTTGCATTTGCTGCTGTCAGAGGCACATCCTGCCATTCCATTCACAGGCTGATTATGCTCCACTTTTTTGCTCCCACGGTCCCTGCTGGGAGGCTCCCTCAGAGTACTCTTCTCTAGCCAATGTTTATAAGAAACCTTCCAGAGTACATGCCAAATTCATGCTTGGTTGTTCTTGTGATTAAATTATTTTTATTCTGAGAAGCTTCATTCCCACAACACTAAGAAATCCTTACCCAGTTTCAGAACACATTCCCTTCAATAGTCCCAGATCTTCCTGCACCTCAAAAATTCATCTTTCCTGAACCAAGATGATCAAATGTGTGTATTATATTTCATCTGCACATCACCTGAGGGATTACTAGGATTTTATTTAAAGTCACTACTATTTTCCACAATTGGTGTTTTGTGTTACTATAAATGCATTTGCCAGGTTTGTACCATCTCTTGTTTCCTGTGAAGATTGCCTAGTTTATCGGAGAGGCTAAACAAGAATTTATAAATTCCTCTCTTTCTATTTCATACTGTCACCTCACTCATTGCTTTAGGGCTCACCCACTGCTTTCTGCACAATATTTTAGTTCTCATAATAAAACCTTTCTATTTCATCAACAGCAAACATGATAAGTAAATTCCTACATTTTTGCTCAGATCATTAGTGAAAATATTTCCAACATCCACCTCTGTTTCCATTAGTCATCCTGGCTTCAATCCTAGGATCCCACACAAGCAAAACTAAAAACACAGGCAAAATATTGACTTAGTTTGAAGTCAGATGAACCTCCAGCTTTTTCTTACTGCAAACTTCTGGTTCTTGACTTTATAGCTAATAAAGGTTTTTGCTGCTTTAATTTCCTTCATCAAATCCAGTTCTGTTACTTCAGAAATCTCACTTCATCTTCCCAGTTCCTGACACTGAGAATAGCCACTCTCACTGGCCAGCTAATGCCCAGACATTTTTGGTGCTGGACAGATTCACAGAGGAAGAGGACATTTTGAAATATGTCATCCAGGCTCTCCTTAACACAAAATGGTCAGTGAGAATTATTGTTTTCTGTTAGAGGGAGAAATCCCGACACTGTCCCTGAAAGAAGGAGGAAAAGAGCTGCACTCTGTTACAACCATGGCCCCACAGCTTCACTCTGTTCCATACTTTCCGATCCTTCCCCTTTCACAAGCACTTCTGTATTCCTAACTAACCATGGTTGCCTTCCAAACACCTAAATATCTAAAAAATCAAACAGTGAGGGTAACCAGAGCACTTATAAATATCACAAACAACCTCTCCAGGCAACTCTGAGCACAAAGCTAGCTATTTATTTCATTTTGCCTTTGGCAAAGTGAAAGAGAAAAGCAACAGTGTCAAAGTCCACAACTGCACTCTTTTCCTCTTGCTTCACAGCCAGCTGGCTCCTTAACAGCCCTCAGTTTGCAAGTTTTGGTAATCCAGGTTAATTAACTGTTCTTTGTTCTTCTCTGAAGAATGGCCCGGAGACCTCTGATTAGCCAAACATGCTTTTTCTTAGCAAAGGCAGTGCTAAATGTCTAAATGTCTTGGATCTTTTGTAAATTCTACTTCAGCATGTTAGCTCAACAATTTTTCTGATCACAGACAGCAACTCCCCAGAGTATTCAGCCTTTCCAAAGTATAAGTAACATTATCTCCTACTATTCTGAAGGTTGGCATAGAAATACACACTGTGTTTTTGATACCTCTGACATTTCATTTTTAAATTCCCCCTAAAAAATACACAGAAAGTATTTCTGGCTCAGGGAGTCCCTGAGCTGCAAAGATCTATAGACTGCTCAAAGGGAAGGAAAAAGGAAGGAGAAAGGAGATTATCATGTATGTTTACCCTATTCTTACTCCTTTCTGTGCACCTGCCCATAGCTATTCACCGCAGAAGGTAACTGATCCAGTGCAGATGCTCTTCTGCTCCGTGCTCTTGTAAAAACGGAAGACCAATTCATTTAGTATTCCAAGGGCTAAAAGGCACCAGGAAGATATCTAGAGGAAAGTGCAGGGAGCACAGTGAACATGTGGTGATATTTCTGACACATTCCTCCAGAGTACAGGAACTTGCTGCTTTACAATATCCTGACCCAGAGGTTGTAGCTACACCTTTGTGCAAAATGATACAATGGGAACTTGTCTGACCGCTTTTTGAATGATTCACACCTCGTGATTGCTCTTCCAGCATTTCAATATAGGACCACACAGTCACCAAGAGCACTTCACCACTGCTGCCAGATTAAAGAGAAAGGCTCTTTATCCAGCACTGTTCAAGCTGTAAGTGAACTGGTGCACAGAAGGATAAAAGACACAGTGTGGACAGGAACTGACTTGTCAGACTGTTTCACAGATATTCCTAGACAAGGAGAGTGCCACAGATCTAATCTGCCTGGATTTAAGAGAAGGATCTCATGCCACACCTCTGGTAGTGAAAGCAATCCCCAGACATCGCCAGGACAGCTGTCTCCCTGGGAAACTTTCACAGATAGTTACTTTTAACAGAAAACTCCTGAAACAAGAAATTAGGGAGATTCCTGGAAAACCAACTTTAGAAATTATCCCACGTAATATGATTGTTAGCAAACTTCCCCAAAAAAATGGTTTAGATCCATTCAGTTTGGAAAAAGCATCAAGGCAAAAGAACTGCAATTCCCAGTCATCACACAGGAACAGCAAGGCGAGCTGAGCGAGCTGAACTTAAGAGTACTATCATGTGAGGGACAGCACACTTAGGGACTACTAAACAAACAAACCCCAGAAAACATGTCTAAGGACTCATCAGCTGGAAGAAAAGGTGCATGAAAGATTTAGGGATTTCTGTGCTAACAAAGCAATGCAATCATGGAGAAAGCTCATGTGATTCCTGAGGTCTATCAGATCTGGTACTTTACTTCAGAAGCAGGGAATGACTGGCATTGCTGACCAGGGCACTAATAAAATCACATTTACAACACTCTTATCAACTGTTTGGAGAAATATGAGACCAAACTGTGGAAAGAGAACAACTGAAGGGAAAAAAATAAGTGCTATTAACCTGAATAAACAAAACCAGGAAGCCTGCCCTAAAGAAGGAAAGGTGAAATATTGGCTTGCTTAACCTGCCAAAAGGGAGGTTACAAGGAGAAAGACAATATTCTTAAATACATTTGGGCAAGCCACAGAAGGATGATAAACTTTAATTAAAGACAATAAAGTTACACAGGTCTAATTTGGTCTCAGTGAGTTTAGAAAGGAAGCTAGAGAGAGCAATGAAGCTCTGGGACAATCTTCCTTGCAGAGAAGTGGCATAAGGTATTTACATGGTTTTAAGGCAGACCACAGTAAATGCATAGAAAACATCACGCGGCAAGTTTGGAATGATTTTGGAGTTATATCACAGCCTCTGATTCTCTGATATAAAACATATTATGTGTACTAATAAGCTCCCATTTGGATTCTTTCATCTCCCCTTCAGTTAAAGTACTACCACTAGTGACTGCTGGAGATGGAAAGTTAGGCAGGATTTCCTGGCACTCCTTAGGATACTCAAACCCCTCAAGGTCCCTACTTCGCAGCCAGTTCTCACACTCCAGGTACCATAACCTCTAGCGAGTCAGATAAGAGAACAGGAGCACTGGAAGGCTTTATAGTCTTCTAGAACTGGTCATGGTCATGACTGATCTGGCATTTTCACCTAACAATATCCTTGTTTCACCCAATTTTTTCCTTTGGAAGACTGTAATTTGGAGGCATTAACTCTGTTGCACTAAAGGGCTCAACTATTTCAGAGTGCATCTAGCAAAGGACTAGAAAGGGATGAAAAAAAGGAGAAATACAGACAAAATCCCAGAAAACTCTGCATACCCAAGTTCTGTCACTAGTTTCTCTGCAACTGCAGGGACTCATGCCCAAGATACGAGAGTCACTGACTGTCCCTCCTCAAGCACTTACAGCCACAGAGCATGAGCCCAGTGCATAACTGCACAAGAATACCAGAGAGTCCTGCATTAGGCAACTATTCATGAAAACAGTTTTGGGAAAATTCCCCCCCCCCCCCCCCCCCCCAGCCACTCTGAGATGACAGACCCTCTACTTTCCTCTAATCAGTTGAGAACAGAGTCCTATCCGAGTCTTCCGCCCTCAATGCAGCAGTCACCTTTTGTGATGTTGACCTCACGGATGCTGTAGCCCTCGCGCAGCCGAACCGAAACGATGCTCACGAGGTCAGCATGCACCTCCTTCTCAGTGTGCTTCTTCCTCCGCATCGCCAGCGCAGGGTTGCTGCTTGCAGACACCAGGTGCTCATTGAACAGTCTGTGCTGGGACACTGCAAATGGCAGAGATGGTGTTTGTGAGAGATTATCTCCTGAGCCTCATCCTACAGCAACAGGACTCTCAAAGTCTTTCACAAAAGCTGCCAGGAGCACTCGCTGGCCTGAAGAACAGTACATCCTTTAGGCACCACTTACACCCACTCCTGATTTTGCAACGCAGCATGCAGGTTCACCAGCGTGGCCAAGAGGCCTCGGAGGGGGGCAGGGTGGGGTGACAGGCTCTGCTTCCTCTGCGACAGTTTTTGTGATAAGGCACACGTTGGGGTTACAGGTTTAGCCTTGACAGGCAGAAACTGCACAGCTATTTCAACAGTCGCACAGCAAGCTTTTGGTCTTTACCAGTTACTCTGGAAAACCCTCGATTCCCAGGTGCTTTCTAAAAGGTAGTTTAAACCACTAACAACTCATCTTTTTAAGATTCAACATTTCCAAGTCCAAGGCCAGCTCTCTTCAAAGCCACTCTATGTGGCTTCTGCTGCCAAGGTACCCAGGGGCAGAGGGCACCAGCATACTGTCAGGGTTTGAAAGGGTGTTTTTGTGTTTTACTGGTAAATAATTTCTCCTGAAACACTCTCAGTCAATAATAACATGCACAGAATAATAACTACCAAGCGAGGCATTTGGAATGGTTTTCAGGGGTCCAGTTTTTCAATCCAAACTGCTGTCTGCAAGCCCACTTAGGACAAGCTCTCCAGAATGTCCCCACCTGTGAGCTAGCCAGCATGCAGGGGAGGGTGGGCGAGAGCTTCTGACCCTTTCCAAATTCCAACACAGCAAGCCTAACTGCAGATTGAATTAAGTCCACAGTAAAGGGAATGGTGGAAAATGGGACATTAGTTTTCCCTGGTGCACCCAATTCCTGGAACAAGGAGGAGAGTCACAGACAAGGCTGTGTGACCAATTATGCCCAGACCCCATAGAAGGCATGGCCCAGAGGGAACAAGGGAGAGTATCAGCATAACCAATACTGGCAGAGTCACCCCAAAGAGAGGTGCTGTAAGACATCCATCTGTTGGAAGCAGGACATGCGCATTCCTCACCGCAGTAATACTCTGGATTCAGGGACTCCCCAGTACGCAGAAAGGAGTACAGCAGAAATGCCTTGTGATACACGTTCAGATCCAGGCTCAGGGGATCCAGCTCAGGGCATGTGGAGAGGTAAGCACCAAAAGTGGCCATGGCAATGAATTTCATCAGCTCTACATTGGGAACGTGGCCAAAGCTGCAATCATATGAGTAGACACCTCCCACCTACAGGATGGATAAAGAAGACACCTGAGAGAGCACAGCAGTGCTGAGGGCAAGCCAGAGGGCTGGTAAAGATCTCGAACAGGCAGAGAAGGTCCCTCTTCCCCTGGAGGTAAACACCAACAGCAACAACCCACCTCCCTCCCTCCAGAGGGCAGCAGCCCTCACACTCCCAGGTAACAGCAGACATACCTGCACAAAGGAGCAGGCCACTGTGCCACTGCGCAGCTGGTTCAGTAAAGTCTCGCACACAGCTACATCAGGGACACTAGTCACACCATCCGTAATTATTATTATGCCTGTAAACAAGGCAGCATCTTAGTGTATCTTCCATGTCAAACACCTATCAATCTTCCAGTGTATTCACCAGAAATTAAGTTTAGGCAGGGCAAAAGTAGAAGGAAAATCCTCAGGATGGTTTAGAGCTTCCAAGGCATTATGAAACTGGCAAACATCCTCACTAGGTACAGCAAAGCACTCAGAGAGGGCACAGCTCTGCATACCCCAGGCTATTCTCAGCAAGTCACAGCTGTCCTTCCTCACAAACTCCCCAATGCTGGCACACGGCACAGCATTGTCCTGCCCATTCCCACCACTACCGAGTGGAGAGTAAAAGCTACTGGTGAAATTTCATCCCTAACAGAAGGATCCATGCACTAGCCCTTACAAAATTAACCTCATCCTAAGGCAAGAGGAATACAACCCTTCGCAAACAACTGGGCAAACCTTAACCCCGAGGACGCAGCCAACCTGCGCTGGAGTTGGAGGGCAGGAGCTGCAGCGCCAGGATCCCTTGCCGGACCATGCTGACCAGGCCAACGTCGGCAGTGACAACAGACACACTGGGCTTCCTCCCAGATGACTCCTGCACATCACCAGGGCCCTCTTGGCTCAGGGGTGACAAATCCACCTGGAAAAGTTTACAAAAAAATGCCCAAGGCCCCATAGAGCACACCTCAGTCTAGCTCTAGTTCTCACTTTCCCAAACAGCCTTCAGTCTCACAGTCCCATGGCACCACAACCCTGGAGCACCTGCGCAGACTCCACTTTTAGCTTTAATTTCCAGGTGCTCTGGAAGTCCTGGTCAATTTCAACCCCATAGGACTGCTGGGCAAGGTTGCTTCATGATGGAGGAAAGGGACAGCATGCTCAGAGCCTTATTCTAAGCTGATTTCTCAAAAAAGGGGAAAGATGAGATGCTTTGGGGTCACTAAAACTCCTTCGTATAGCAAAACAGTTCCCAGTTAAGGAGATGGTGGATACCTTTCCTTCCCTTGTCATTTAGTAGAAGCTGCAGCTATTTAGCACCTATTCAAACTGCTCTATTCAGCCCAGAAACACTGGAGAGGCAGACAGCTATGTCTGTTGTGAAGCACTGCAGCAGAGAGGGTAAGGAGCCTTGTAAGGACAAAGTCTAGTGCCTATACTTTTAACTCTGCTCAAACAGCCCTTGTCTGCATTTGTTTATATCAGCACTGCATAACAAGCTTCTCTTGCATCTTCTATGAAAAATATCCCCCAGGCAAAGCCTAAAATTTGTATAATTACACCAGTGAGAAACCTACTGTGTTCATAGTCCCCTCATCATCCCCAGAAGGCTCTGGCAGTTCAGCCCTGTAATAAAATGTTGCTTCATTTTTACTGCTAATACAAAGAATGGGAGAAACCCTCCCTCGCACAGCTACAGATGATTGGAGCTGTGAAAAGAAAACTAGAACTAACTAAACTTCTGTTATGGGCAAACGGGAGCAGTCTGTGGCTGTGAGACAAAAATCTGACTACCCATCACTTTAATTTAACAGATGCCTTAAATTCAGATACTTGTTAACAACGATACAGCTAACGCAACTTCAAAAGTAAAAAAAGTTTCAGTCCTTGCCCTTCCTCCGGGGCCTCCCACCTCCACCCCACAGCCTGTGGCAGGACTCGCCAGTCCCTCTGGCCTGCCAGAGCGTCTCCTTCACCCATTTGCATAGAAGTCATAGGGTAGTTTGCCATGAGAGAAATACTGCATCA
>NW_008662908.1:56766-60508 GCF_000695815.1 Acanthisitta chloris
ATCTGGACTCACAAGTTCAGGTATTTACTTCCTCCAATCTTCTTTCTGTTCCAGGACTGACAGTCTCAGTGCGCAAACATACTAGACCTCAGCTAGATTCAAAGCACTTCTGATATGCAACTGCAATACATCACCATGAGCCTCTTGCTCATCTGATTTTGAAACATTTTTTTTCTTTCTGCTCCGACTCTAATAACTAATGCTAAATAAGGTCTAAATAACCTCAGCCAGGCCAATAATGACTTTGACTGCAAGACCAAAAGCACTGTGGCCAGCAGGTCAAGGGAGATGACCCATAAATCCCTTGCAACCCAAACTACACTATGATTTGATCACTAATTTGCTGATACACATATCCATGGCTACTAAACAGCATCTGCCACAGATTTCAAGGACTATTAGAAACTGCACTGTCTGTTTGTTCAGTTTCATGGTCAGTTTTCATGGTAACAAGGAAGTATTTTCATTCAAGACATCTAACAAGGGCTTAAGGGCGTAGACACAGCTATTTATAGATTAATGATGTGGGCATAAACACCTCTCCCACCATCTTCTTCAGAGACAAAGCACATCCTACCATCTGACCCATGAATTACAAGAAGTCAGGCTGTTTTACTGCACAAGAATCTTGTGGAAGGTAACCATTCTCATCAGTCCTTCAAAACACTTACTGGCTATGCTTTCCTCAGTGTTCATGTCTCTCACTGGATCCCACAAAGTTATCTTACCAACTCCTTAGCTGTTCCTTCTGCAGACCTACACTGCTGTTCCTCTTGCCACCCCACTTCAGAAGTGTCTCAGACTGCAGAGCTCCAGTGAGCCAAGAGACCCCAACTACCTCTGCCCTCCTTACCTGCGGTTTGGGTTCATACTGTTGCTGGAGCATCTCTGCCACTTTGTTCTCAAAGGCACATAGCTGTGTGTAAACTTGGTGCAGAAAGGCCTCACGCTTCGTCTCATCCAGCTGACAGCCCTGGAATAGTACCTGGTCCAAGGACACACATCAGACATCAGGTTAAGGTTTAATAGTAGCAGCTCTCAAAATGGTACACACGAACACAGTTCTGCACGGTGAAGTTCAGACACTTTGTGCCTGACAAAGTACAGGTACAGCACAGGCCTCTTCTCTCTGCTCCTGCTCACAGCCAACTGCCTCTGAGCAGCAGTGTCTCGTGGCATCTGCAGTGCACTCCACAGCAGATACTCACATCACTGGGAAATCTTCTTGGGCAAGAAATTTCTACTTCATTTGCCTTCCTCTAGGATAAGCATTTGCCAGGAGAAAGTGATATGGGACCCTTGTTAGAAGCCATTAACTCTGGTCTGATGTTTCTAAGGAAGGCCTATTCTCATCTAACTCACCTACAGACTGGTCTTCCAAAAGGAAGAGCAAATTGAAATAAAGAAAAGAAATAATTAGATTGGACATTACAAAAGAAGCTGAATGATGTGACAGTGAGCCTGCCACGACAGAAACTCCCCAAACTGACAGGTATGACACCTGTGTTTACAGGTGCTACTACTGTACAATCTTTGTCACAACCAGGACGCAAAGAAGACACAACATGTAGACAAAGAACTCAGATGGGTGGGATGGTGTGTGTTATCTGCATTCCCTCAACCTCAGGCGGCCAAGACCTCATAGTAACACAGGAAAAGTAAATCATTATCATAGAGGCAGACTTTCCTGGATGAGTGATACACACATATGCCTTTTCCTCCATAAAAGGAACATAATTATCCAGTTGTACCCAGAGATCACAGTTCATGGCCTCATACAAAAAATGTGAATTTAGAGAGATCCCAAGAAGAAAAACATAGCAATTTCAGAGTGCTCAATATAGTGCAAACAGGGAACATACTGAGGCACAGCATGATGGTGTCTGCATGATTGCTGGACAAGAAGACACACAAAACATCAGTGGGAAATGGAGAAATTCCTACTACACCTACTCTGTCAGCACCTGAGAATGCATGAAAGCAAGGGCCATGCTATTCAAACACTACACAGATGCTGGCAGAAGGCTTGGGAAGGGAGGGAGAAGGAACAACTATAGCCAACAGGCTCCTCCTGTTACCATCCACTTTCTTTGGAATTAGCAAAGGGATGAAATACACCATCCAAAATTTGTAAGCAGTGTGACAGTACTGTAAGGGGGAAGGGATCAAGGATAAACTTCAAAAACCACTCTGGCACCATAAACCAGACTTGAATTTATTAAACAGACCTGCCCTGACTCAGGTAAACTCTCACTGATCTGGAGCTAGCTGCTCCCTCCAGCAAGAAAAAACAAATACCAGTGAAAAAAGAGAACAAGGTTTGTAAGAAGAGGCAATTATCTTTGAATTAACCACTGCTACACAGCTGGAGCACGCAGACAAGCTTTTGGGCACAAGTGCTCTGCTTGAATGCTTCAAGCCGATTATAACAGGCAAATAGAATTAATCAACAGAAATAATAAAAAACCCCAACAACAAAACAACAACAAAAACAACAACAACCACCACACATTTGACATGAAGTAAATATTCCCTGTGGCCCAATTCCAAGTTCATGACTATAGGTAGCTTTCTCCAGAGAAACCTCTGTTTCCTGTCCAGAAAGGAGAAGTTGCTCACACACACTTCCGTACCACGACAGGTCACATGTTTCAGTGGGACAAGCCTGCAGCACCACAGATAACACAACCCACAGCCATCGTCCCTGCTTTCCTCCCAGGAAACCCATTCAGCTGCTCACACGCTGAGCCATGCTGAGGGAGAGGCTGAACTTTACCTGGTGGGACTGCAGGCCAATGATGGAGGAATATGCCTGGATGGTGACAAAGATCTCTGGCTGGTAGATAATGTCTGAACCAGGGATACGAAAGGGTCGTAACAATCCCACCAAGCATCGTGACAGGGCGTGAAACACTTCATCAAAAATTATCTCCCCTGTTGAGTCATCCTACAGAAACAGAGAAAGGGAACAGCTTTATTATCTTTTAGGTCCTTCAGTCTCATGGCTCGTTGCCCCACAACACAGAGCCAACAGCAAACATCCTTCTGCAGTGGCAGCTGGATTAAAGTGACAGCCCCCATAAACACAAGTAACACAGTGAGCATCCCGTGGAGAAAGGATCTGCCATGGAGCTGCCTAGCTAGGGGCACAGCATGCCTCCCTCCTGGGCAAAGCAAGACTTCTGCAGAAGTTGAGACTGATACAGAGAGGAATAATTCTTCTCAGCAAACAGAAGTGGGTTCAGCCTTTTAAAGCAGAACAGCCCAGAGAGGCAGTTTCTGCACTTACCACAATCCCTGTAGAAGGGCTCAGATCGAGCTCGATGACAAATCGGTACTGGCGGGCCAGGAAGGTGACCCGTGTGGAGGGCACGAGGAGATAGGGCCTGGGCTGGACAGGCTCATCCGGCTGCCACCCGTTCGGCAGGATGCTGAGCACATCCAGCTCGTTTTCTGACTTCACCTGCAAGGGTAAACAAACGGCACGCGAGAGAACATCCAACCAGGCCAAATCAGAGAAAGGAATGAGGTTCCGATGCTCTGCAGGGCCAGTCACATCGGGCCGCGGAGACACCCTCCAGCCCTGCGCACCAACTCACCAGCTCGGGCTCGGTCGGGCACGGCCCGGATCACCTGGTGCAGGCGGCTGAGCACCCAGGCCAGGCGCACGTTGCGGGAGATGCGATAGTCCTTCTTCATCAGGAGGAAGACGTGTCCTGCCTCCTCCACCTGCGGCAAGAGC
>NW_008662909.1:0-12972 GCF_000695815.1 Acanthisitta chloris
TATGTAATATATGGGGATATCAAATGAATGCAATTACTCCCATTTTGCAGACAGAGAACTTGAGCTCAAAGGAATGAATGCAGTGGCTGTCCTTGCTACATACCTCAGACAAACATCAGAATGAAAAGACAGGTCTCTGGGAAAACAGCACTGAGGCTTGTCCATTTTCTGTAGTTTATATGACAAATACTTGACAACAAGTTTTAAGCATACTTTCCCTTGACAAACATTAAAGAGAAGTCACCTACCTGAAATCTTCCATACCAAAGTGAAAACATATAATCTAGGAAATAATTCCAGTATTAAGTATGAAAACATACTGTATCATTGACAGCATCACACAACAAGAGGACTTAAGTTGACAAGCACACAGCAAACCCATCATATGTGCTCACATTTCTGGGCTAAGAAAAAAGCCTTTGGACTAACTCCTTTCTCAGCTTTCCTCAGATGGTCAACCTGTTATTGTCACCAATCTACCTCCCTGTCAGAGAAATATATCTGTTGATATACACACAGATCTTTGCAAGGCCCTACAGCCACAATCCAGCTATGCCTCTAATGGCATGGAGGGACAGGAAAGAAATAGCTAGGGGTTCCTTGACTGTGTACAAGATCGCACGAAACATTCGATGACTGCGTAAGAAAACATTTGACATCTATCTCAGGCATGCAATAGTAGCTGTTAAAGTCTACACAGTATCAACTATACAACAACAACAATGACTCATTACCTTTTTCTCATTACCTATTCCATGCTAATTCTAAGAATAAAACATCATATTTGCATAAGAATATTGTCTCAGTTACTCAATATCATTTTTAAAGGGAGACCTGGAAGTTAAATAGTGATGTTTTAAAAAGACTAGAATGAATATTGTATGAAACAGTCACATAGAAGAGAACTGAGATAATGCATGTGCAGTATTTTTCTGTCTCTAATTAATGATATTTATAAGCTGCTGTGATCAGGATTCTGTACTCCTCGAGCAACAGAATTGTGCAGTTGGTCCCTGAACACCTTAACCTGATTTTTAAGATCCACTATTTGAGTTAGGCTTGGTTTGGATCTGACTGCTTTTATCCCAAAATGTTCTCACATGGCATCTTCCTTTCCAGACTTCTTAGGCTGTGCCACATACATAAACACACACACAAAACAACAGCACAGTATTTCAAAATTAACTCTGAGGCAGAATGTTCTCATGTTGCATTTGTATGGGAAAAACATCACCATTTCTACACTCGTCTGGTCAGCTAGTCTCTTTCAAATGAATTTACCCTTCCATTCCCACAAAAAAAAAAAAAAAGAGGCTGAAGGAGAGATGAAAGCTACATTATAATGGATTATGTACCATCAACTTAAATCAGAAATCAAGAGTCACAGGCTTGAAGAAGATAGTAGCTGTTCCCCATGTACAAGTTGTAAAATATATAATATACAATATATAGCATATAAATAAAGAATTTTACATTTATATTAGTCAATCTTAATTTCTTTTCAACTTCAAACAATTAGTTAATATATTTTCTTTTTGATTCTGCTATACTGAAGAATATAAATATTCTGTATCCAAGCTTATAGTCAGAGCCAACTTTTCCCAGCTGGTTAAGAGTTTAAGGAGCACTGCCAACACTCGCTGATTCACAAAGTTGTGTTACTCATTCTCTCTTTGTCTGTCTTCCACATTTTCTCTACTCTTTTCTCCATTTTTCTGATCAGCATTGTACAAAAGAAGCAGTCTTTTCTTTGTTTACATATTTGCTCTGGAAAAATAGTGTTGATGATTCTGATAATGACCAGGGCATGATTTGTCTTGAAATATTCTTTATTTCATGTTTCATGAAAGTTAAGACACTATCATTTTTTGTCCACTCTCACATCTCCTATATTCTATACAAATGAGCTACTAAATGAAGGCTTTCTTGATTTATTTTGAATAGAAGCCATCTTTATTTCCTAAGAACCATCCAGTATTTTCTATCTTCTCATTTCTTTGCTCTTTACTTTTCCCAACACTTAAACATTTGGGATTTCTTTGTGCAAATGTGCAGAGACAGTTACAAATAAAAGTTATAAACTAGTAAAAGTTAGAAGCTACAACTCCAGGTTCCACAGTAAAGCTCAGTGTTTGCAAAGTACATTACATCACTGTTATTTTTAGTGCAGCAGCAGTAAGAAACAGATTCCAGACCCTACTTCACAAAATACTGCATGAATATACAGTAAAGGAAAGATTTTACTTCAGAAATCTTATTAACTCATATCAGCCTACTATGGATGTCAGTGGAAACAGTCCTATTAATTTTATTTGCCTCCATGTTGATTTGGGTTTAATCTGTAATTTGCATTATAATGGCTGCAACTCACATATGCCCTCCTAAAAATTCAAAAGGCTTTTGTGAGCACGACTAAGACAAAACAAAAAAACAAAACAGAAGAGAAGAGAATATTTTCCCTATCTGACTTTGGACAACTTATTTAGGCATGTGCATTATCAGTGTTGTTTCTAAAAGCCAAATCAATAAACAAACATAGGAGAATTGCTTCAAGGCCTATAGTAAGAGACATAAAGTAAGAAGGTGGGAGTTACAGCTACAGAAGGGATGGAAGCAGAAGAGAATATGACATCTGGACTGGCATGTAGCTGGGATACAGAGTTCAGCACTTCATAACATGCCTCATGAGGATATTCATAGAATCATAGAATTGTTTAGGTTGAAAAAGACCTCTGAGATCATAGAATCATAGAATCTAGGGGTTGGAATGGACCTTACAGATCTTCTACTTCCAACTCCCCCTGCCATGGGCATAAAGTCCAACCATTAACCCAATACTGCCAAGTTCACCACTAAACCATGTCCCTGTGTGCCACATCTTCACGCGCATCTATGGCATCCAAGTTGTTCCAGAAATTACCAATGGGCCACGGTGGAACATCACCTCCTGGGGTCAGGAGAAATCACAAATGCACCCCTTGCTTTTTGGAGCACCTGTGACAACCAGTGCCTCAGTTCTGCTGGAGCTGATGTTTCATTGTAACCAAGCAGAGCTGGCATCTGATGGCAGATTGGTCATGGATTTACAAAAGATTTCCTCATTACATGAAAAAGCCCAATCAAAGGGAACAGAAATTTTTCTGGCACACCCTTTGAAAACTACTATGGTTATCCTATCAGTGAAAAGATGGGTTTTTTTAATCTATACATAATACTTTGTGTTTCATTACATTCAAATTTTTTTATATTACATTAAAGTCAACAGAAACCTAATGGTTTCAATCCTGTTAAAATCTACAGGAGCTTTCCTTATGGAAAACTGCTCTTGTATTGATAGTAGTATCATTGATCTATAATAAAATTTTAGTAATATTATAGTCGTTTGCCCATGCCTACATATATAAGGCATGAAAAACCACATTCTCTTCAGTGCTTTTTCTGTTCAAATTTGAAAATCTTAACTAGCTAGTTATTTCTTTGCTCCAAATTTTTACCGTAGGAAATTATAGAGGCATTAAATTTCTGAGTGAGGAAGCAAAAGAAAAAACTCTAGGAACAATTTTCTATCCAATGACTCAAATTATTGCAATTAACAGCTTTCACATTTTCATGAATTTAAGAAAGAATGACCTTAACAAAGAATCAGAAACTGAGTACTCTTTCTCTTAATCATACTCTGAAGCTGAGCTAATTGAATTCCTGGATGGCACTGATTTGTTTGCTATTGCACAGGTCCAGAAATTTGACCTTATATCATAAAAATTGGGTTTCAGTGTAAGTGCATTGGAGATGTTTTTATACAGTATTAATTGATGCTTATTGCAGGCTGGAGGGTTGATCATTTAAAGCTGTGGTATTAGACATGCCTTGCTTGTGGGCCTTTGTGACATGACAGCAAGTACAAAGACTATTAAAATCTCTTTGTGAAAACACACAAAAATCAATCCTCTTCCACAAGGAGGTGCCCTCCAGCACAATCAATACAAGCTGGTACAACAATATCTTATGGCGCTTGTCAGCTGCTTTAAACCTTTTTGCTCAGCAAAGCTCACAAAGTGCTGCTGCTTTTCATCTCTGCTGGGTTGTGCCAAATGAAGATGTATTTCTAAACGACTTGCAGGGGCAAATGCTGCCATCACTTACCCCTCTGCAGATGGCCTTAAATTCAGCAAGGTTCTAGACGACTGATTTCAACTTGGATTTCATCCAGCAGAGTTAAAGAAGATGAATTTGTTTACTGCTTTGAGACTTTTCTTTCCTCTACTTCAGTTATATCACAGGTTCTTGACGGAAATTATTGTTCTACATTTTGATTCTTGCATGCTTGAGAGCCCAGAGAACACCAAAGGAATCTGTGTCATGGCCATCTACAGGTTCTTTCACCTTTCTTGTATTATTAATCAATGGTATTAGCTCTAATTACAAGCCAGCTGGTAGAAGCTAATTTATTCAAGAGCTGTAACCCTTGATCAAGTGCATATCTACCAATTACTTTAACTTTCACTTTGCATTGTCACATCGGGGCTGTTGTGTGTCTGTCACCTCACTTCCAAGACATCATTGTGGAAATCTGCAATGACCTACTAAAAATCAAATATTTTCCCCAGATAACTATGAACCCAGGGCCTGATAAGTGGAACTACTAGGTTGCTACTGTCTATCATCTAGTTAAATCAGTTTTATCTTCTGCTACATATCCTTTAAAAATATGCACCATGAAATCTAGAATGATAAAGTGCTCTGGGTCAACATAATGTTGCTAAGTGTTTGACACAGGAAAATCCTCCACAAGCCCAAGACTAGATACACGCACACACATTCGATAGACACTTGATAGGCTTATTCAGTGAAAAATTAAACAGTATTCTCTGTCCTTGTGCTGTATTTCTTTATGCAATGAGACATTAAACACCACAACTGAAACCAAATCCCATAAAATCTTGTCCAAACAAGCCCAGTCAAATCAAAATCCCTTTTATGGAAATTAACCTTCTGTGAGAAGAAAAGAAAACTCAACCAAATAGTCAGCTGCATGACACTGTGAATTAGTACATTAGCCTTTCAGCCTAAGGAGAACAGAGTTTAAATTCTGGCATTAAGCACAAAAGCAAACAAATTTTGAGGTCTCATATGAGTCATGCTCATGATGTACTTTTGATAGCTCATGTTCAAAGAAAGGCCACTGTGATTTGGACAGAGCACACAGTAGATCTTTAGCCCCTGTTGTTATTAGCTACTTCATTAATTTATTAAAAGAGTGAACAACAAAGAACTATCCTGGATTCCACTCCTTAATGAATAAAAACTATGCAAATGTGACAGATCCTGTTTTGTAAGCCAGGGAATGTTAATAAAAATGTTACTTACTCAGTATTGCTCCATCATTCCTTTGACAATAAAAAATAACTTGGGCATAATTGAAATTGGATGAGGACAGAACAACCCCCTAGTAAGTGCAGAGCATAGCTGATATGCAGTCACTCTGAACTTTTTGTCTTATTGAAATTACAAAGCCTCTAAAATCCCCAACTTTATTCTATCCTTTTCAGTAGAGTAGAAATGAGAGAGAATAGAATAGAGATGCCTGCCCTGACAGCTCTCCTGCAGAAATCAGGGATCAGCCCTTATGTCAGATGCAAAGACATCTTATGTGAATTTCAAACAGGAGTAGGACCAAAACATGAGAGTAGAGTACTTGCCTCCCAAAACACCCTGCATCACACAGTGGCATGAACCACTGCTTAGCCAAAACGCAGCACTGAGATTTCCACAGGATTTGTATCTCTCCATTCCCACCAAACTCTTGCCAGATATCTTGACCACCAGTTTAGGAAACAACTGCTGTCTACAAACACACTTCAGGGCTACTAAATTCCACAAGAGACAACCAAGGTGAGATTGGGATTCAGTGCAGGAGCTTTGCCTGAATGCATTGCTCCTTATGTGCATCACATAGCTCCCATCAGAAGAACTGCAGAGAGTAATCAGACATTGGAATGGGCTGCCCAGGAGATGGTGGATTCACTGTCCCTGGAGGTTTTCAAGACGAGACTGGATGTGGCACTTAGTGCCATGGTCTAGTAACCACGGCAGGGTTGGACTCAATGATCTTTGAGGTCTTTTCCAACCCGGTTAATTCTATGATTCTATTAATTCCTTAGAGATACTGTGTGAAACACAAAAACTGCATCCAGTGCACAGTCACTGAGCTGGATGCAGCTGGATTCAGTTCCTGATCAAATGAATCCTTGCAGGACTGTTTCTCACCTATAACTCAATATGTACTTATGAAGTAGGAAATGTACTTTCTGATCCCATAATATTGCGAGGAAAAATGTACCTGACTCAGTGCAGTTAGAAAGTTCAAAATTACCTAGGAATATGGAGAACCTCTGGTAACTGTTTAACTTTCTCATGAGGTTATCTCCAAAGTACACTAGTGATCACAACTCAGAAAAGTTTTAGCGAATTTTAGTGAGGTAATGACCTCTAATTTTGCACATGACTGAAGGCTAATAGAGTGCTGAAACACAAGCTAAGAAAGGAAACAGCTTTTCCCACCATTTCTGATATAAACATAATTTTATATTTCTCTTGCAATCTTTATAATGTATTAGTCACAAAATAGATGCTTAGTATTTCATTAGGGAGCTGCTCCTCAGTAGTACTTTAGATATAAACAGGACATTCTTCAATGAAAGAACACTGTTATGAATCTATCAATAGGTAAGAAAAAGTTAGTCGAAGGAGGCTCAGTGAAACTATTTACATCTATAAAACACGTATTTCAATTCCTCTCAGATACAATTGCGGGTGGTCTGATATCCCAAAAAACCTGAAACATGTAATACAATGATCTTTTAGGGTTTTATTGTTGTAACCAGTATGCCATAATCCGAAGGTATCATATAGGACTGAAAATCTGCAAGTTGAACAGCAAAGGCTGATTATATTCAGTTAATGGCATTAATTCTTAATAGTCACAGAATACTTCTATCTATAGAACTCAAAGCATTTTACAAAGGCAGGAGATTCCTGTTTGTCACAAGGGGTAGTAGAAAATAAGGAGCTTTACAGCACTACTGATACCCTTTAGCAAACATGACCCAGACTGCCTTGGTCACAAGTCAGTGATGAACATCCTTCCACACAATCTGGCAAAACAAGAAAGGGTTTGAAATGGTTCTGTCCATGTTTCAGCAAGAAAGATGCATTTAATAATGCATAATATCCTTGTATAGACATATAGTGGTCTTTATGCTGGAATATTTCATACACCAAGACTAAATATTGTAGGTATTTGCCATTTGAAATGTTTTTCTGCCACAGTACTCTCAGTAAGACAGGTTAACCCATCTGACTAAGTTGGTGTGTCTGCCTTAGCTTCCTGAAAAGGAGATTTTGATTTTCACAATGAAAGAGAGTAAAACACAGAAGAACCTAAGCAAAGTGTAGTACATGGGATAAAGAGAAAAAAGGATTTTTCTTATCTGAAGAGAAGAAAAAGCAGATTGTAGTGTTCTGGTGGTGACAGAGGTGCAGAATAAAAATAAAAAATATCCTGTTACAGCTAAAAAACCACCACAGAGGATGAAAAACTCTTGGGTTTGCATGGAGAAGACAGCAAACAACTGGATGCCACAACCCAGTTCTTTACTTTTTGTCTTCATTTACATTAGTGCTGATTGGTTTGACCTTGCTCAATTCACACCCTCTACATAAGAATAAATGTATAAAGAAGGGGCAGAGGCAGAATGAATCAGTGTTGTCATAGCAAGTAAACACAAAAAAACCAATAAGGCATGCAAGATTAACTTCATCCATATGATAATGAGACAGAGTAAGAAAATCTTGGGCCCAGTCCTGTTGAATTCAATAGATTTATGGGTTCTCATTTTAACAAAACTGTGCAGAGAAAAATCATAAAGCCACTGTGAAATGCTGGAGATCTACCAAGCCATTGAATGGAATTCTGCTGCCAGCAAATGTTGACAAAAACTGATGCTTCTGATTGGCCCTTGAACTCTGTCCCTTCAGAGTTCAGATTTCCACCTGTGCAAAGAAAGGTCATGCATTCAGGAAACCATACATCACTTACAGGTATCAAAAAGGCAGAGGGACATAAAGTCTGTAGATTGCAAGGCAGAATTCAGAGAAACCATTTGAACTGTGTACATTAAAACATTTTGACTAAATATTATTCTCTTTAACTTATTTTGACAGAGCTGATTATATTTGCAATCCTGAAGTCTCTCCTACCAGTCTTAATTATTATCCTTAACCTTCAACTCACTCATTATTATTCTTTAAGTCTTGTGAAGATATTCTGTTTTACAATTCTCAGGAGAAGCTGAACATTTTTCTATTGTTATGCAGAAACTTGCAGCAAATAAATGGATTGTCTTATGGCAGTAATAGGAATCTGTTAAATGGCCTTCCCCTCAGAACTTCTCCTCAGTCCCTTTCTAATTTCCCCAACCATTTTGAAACTGGACAAAGGAGAACCAACAAGTTTACTATTTTTTATATAAAATATATTACATATCAGTGCAGTTCTTCCTCTAGTCTGTTCCTAGAGATCTGACTATATTTCAAGTCCTGACTACATTTTAAGTCCTGCTTGGTCTGGTTCCATATCTTTTCTACCTGCCACACAAATTTGGCATGTGAGCTCCCTTTCCAGGGCAATAAGATTGGCTACTTTCATAGACTTTTATTAGAAGATTTTATATACTGGGAAAAATTTAGTCTAGCTTTTTTGCCTAATTCTGACAGACAAGAATAAATGTCTTATGGGGATCACACTAAGTTGTATCTTACAGCTTCAGGATGGCAGAATCATTAATGACATCTCTTAATAGAAGCACTTATATATTAATAATGTATACATTAATTACATGGCTATTATATAAAGTGCCTATAGAGTCTATGTACATGAATAGTATCCATGTAGTAAATCACAAAGCTATATGTCAACTGTAATTATCCATGCATTTTTAACTTCCTTTTTCCCACTCCATTGGGCAATTTCACATTCCAGCACCCTGGAATTCAATCTTCCTTTCTTTATCTTCTGATAAAGTTTCCCTCCTTTTCCCCCCAAATTTGAAGTTCTCTTCCAATATTACAACAAAGATCAAAATAGACTAAACTAGTTAAAGCTTAGATCTTTCTTAAAAAAGAGCTTTTTTACATCTAAAAAACCCATACAGAAGGTGATAACTGGCATCTTAGTAAAAGACTAATACCCTCAGATTTTCAGATGGGGAAAGTACAATTTTAAGTCTTCAAATCCTACATTCTCAAGGCATTTTTAGCACCTCCTATAGCTTTATATGATAAATTTATAACATGAGGTGGTTATTTCTGAGTCTTTCCGCAGAAAACAGATTATGACAGTACAATTTTTAAAAGCTTCAAACCCCCCATTTTTTGTAGGTGGGAGCTTGCTTCCTTCCTATTTCCTGTCTCTCCATTTCCACAGCCACAACAGAATTGCAAATGGTTTGGACAGGCCTACTGCTGAGGAGCCCCTACATTTCCTCAGACAACCTGGGCCCAGAGAAACCCATGATAGGAGAGATCCTGGATAATTTGTTCTTGTTTCAACAAAACAGAGCAAGAAAACACTTGATAGAAATTCAGTCCCATTTCCTCAGCTTCTTGTAGAAGTTCAGGCAAGACAGCAACCACCAATTTCTATCCTGTAAATGTTTGAAATAATTGACAAATTTTCTTGAAAGAAGCACTTTGAATATGTGTGTGAGTACACAAGCATTAGCTAACATATCTGTGCTACTTCTCTGAGGCCTTCTACTTTGACCTCACTTTTAAATTCTTTGTCAGGACTTGAGACTTTCTGTCAGTCATTAACTTTATAAGCTGAGAAATAATTAAACCTGTGCCACTACTCAAAATTTTCAAAACATTTGAAGAATAGTTTTCTCTCTTTTTTTTCTCTATTTTTCAGCATATGAGGCTCAGAGGAAAAAAAAGGCTGTAAATAGTACTTCTGCCTCTAGAAAAGAACAGCATGGAAATAAAAAGCAATAAAACAACTCCTTTATATGCATGTCAATAAAAACATTACACCACACTGCTCCATGATTATTCTATAATTATGACATAGCAACAACTGTATTCGGTGAAGAGTAGGTTATAGGCTTCAGCTTTAAATCTGAATTTCATCTTTCAATAAGAAGACTACAGAAAAAGATTAAAATTCAATCGCTATCAAAATTCCCAAAGGGCAAGCTTATTTTTCCCACATAAAACAGGGTCATGCAAAAAAGGTAGCTACCTGTCCAAACATTAAAAACCTGAGACACTAGACTGAGTTGCTTTCCTTGGTGTCCTTTTTACTACGTATAAATGCTATTCTGGATCCCTTTCTTTGTCAATAACATTGCTGTCCACATACTGATTCCCATTTTTTAGTCTTATCAATGTAGAGCTTAATTTTCTAATGTGGTGACTTTTTCATTAACACATCTGGTTGAGCATTCCACATGGACCATTTTTTAGCAAATTTAAGACCTCTTCATGCAGTGCAAGATTCATTGGCTTGAGTTATATCTCCAGACAGAAGAGATCCTAGGTGTGCAGTCCAATAGAAGTTGCACTCATCTAATGCTCCAGAATCAAAGGTCTGTGAGCAAGCCATTCCATTTTACTTTTCATGAATTACAATTTACAGCTTGCTGTCACCAATTTGCAGCAAGACTGAGAGTTTTAGTCTTCTTTTCTTATGCTTAATGGTCTGAGGATTCTTTCTTTGCTCTTCTCTACTAGATATAGCTAGATATGATAATTTGCCCTCCTAATGTATGGAGCCAATGCCTGTCCCATTTAGGGCTTGTATGAGAATTCAGCTCACATTTGCAATGATATTTTAGACTGATACCATTTTGGGACAATGAGTCAGCAGGTCACGCTTCTCTGGCTCAATCCTCTTATATAAATTTTCAGAAATACTGATTTCCCATTATAGTTTATGCACATGGCCACCCCCAAGGAACACAAATCAGCCAAATAAACCTGCCCTTAGTCTTCCAAAAATATTGGTATCTGAAGACATCACATACAAAGTATTTTCAGAGTTTTTTCTATTATTTTACATGAGAGATTTGGGTCTCTTGATGTCTCTGTGTCATAACCATCCCATCAAAATCCAAACCATCTTGTCATTAGAAATCTCTGCTTGGACCCGTACCTGCTTTCAGAGAGTCAGATGCTCTGGTCTGTTGATACAATTGATATAAATGCATGAAGTCACCTAAGGTTTTAAGCAAGAGTCCAAGTCTGATGAAATTAGGATATGTACTGCTTAATGTTATCTGCTGAGGATGGAACTTAGAGCATTATGGAATATGTTATTGATAAAGTTAGAGGCAATATGAGAATGGAAAGACATTTGTTAGCATGTTTTTCTCTCTCATTTTGTAGGGGTTATAACTTCTGTGCCGTTCTTCAACCTTCTTTGTTACTCTATAGCCTTAGCTTTCCATATGCAAAAATATCACATGGAGATAAAACATTATGGTTAAGTGTTAGGTGTTAGCGGTAGGCATATAAAATGAGTATTACTCACTAATTGGTCAAATATTATTCTTGTTAGATTTTGTCATTTCTTCTTTTTTGAAAGACATGCAGTTTCCAGATAAACACAAATGTATCAGTGTTTCTCTTTTCCCTTTAAAAATAACTTGAACCCCAATGTCAGCAGCTTAGTAATCATGTGCAAGTCTTTGCAAAGGGTGTGTTTGTTACCAAGGAAACAAAATCCCAGAGGCAAAGGATTCCAGGTTCAAATTTACAGATTTAGTGTAAAAAAATCCCAAACTACTTAAGCAAGTTGTGTTACTTCCTTTTTAGTTCAATGACAGGAGCCAAACAAAATGCAGGACACAGACACTACCTTATGATGCCAGAACTTCGTGCCTTCATTTCAAATAGTCATGTCCAGGGGATACTCAAGTCACCTGTAGCCAAAGATACATCCATGCCAGGCTAGACTAACATCAGTGTTTAGAGAGAGAGTATGGGAAGAGGGTGACTCTGGCATGTCCTCTGAAAGTCTGATAGTTTCTGCATTAGGGACTTCTCAATTCAGAAAGTTCAATTTTATCATCATAGTTGAGAATGATTGTTGGCTATTGCTTCCAGGAATTTGTCTAAGCAAAAATAGCTGGCATTAATAAATTTCACAAAGTAATAATTGTGTTGTGTGATAAAGTACTTCTCAATGTTCCATAAACTTCTCAAATTCAGCTGGGGGATTTTTATTGCCCATCCAAGACATTCTTGTTATGATACTCAGTAAATTTTGATTCCCTGTTTTCCCCTCCAAGCAATTTATGATGTTATAGACAGATTTTATTCCCCCCTCTGTTCTAAGATTAATCCTTTCAAGCCATGTGTAAGCCTTAATTATTCTTATGATGTCGCTCGGTATCTTTCTACATCTCCCATAACCTTAGATGTGAGAATCAGAACTGTGGAAGTGGTCAGAGTGACGAGAGGAGGTTACATGATGCGTGGAGCAGCTTTCCTGGCATTTACCTGGCACAAAGCACCACTAAGCCAAGTTGAAGTTCAAGGACTGGTTTTGCCACAGCCAAGCTATGTCACTTACCCAAGGCTAGAGAATGATCATAGTAACAACTCAGCTTAATGGATTGCACAGTTCCAGGAACTGACCTTTCTTTATGTCACAGTACTTCTCCAGTTATTAAGGCCAGATTCACAAAGAAACTTTATGTACTATAAAGCAGAACATTAGAATGTCTAAAAGACAACTTGTTACTAAGCAGAATATTCCCTACATGCTAGGAAGAGTTAAAACGCCAAAAAACAAATTAATGAAAACTTGAATGCTGAGCAGGCATATGTATGAAACTGCATAAAACTAAGTCTTTTTCTGGGTGTTTCCTTGTAGCCTATCGCAGGAAGGAAATGTTTGACTGTCTCAAC
>NW_008662909.1:13007-24675 GCF_000695815.1 Acanthisitta chloris
CAAAAAAATATTACAGAGGTGTTCTTCATTTTATTGCTCTGTAGATGCAAATCTAGGTCTTCACTCCTTTTGTCTCTCCCACATTTGATTCCTGCAGGAAGCAGAGAAGCCCTCTTTCAGCTGACAGGCTTCTGAAAGACTTTGTGGAGGCCATTATATACCCTAAATAGTTACAGCTGGCCTCACACAGCCTTGTAAGATGGAGCAGAGCAGTGGCTGAAATTCCTTTGCAAGTCTAGCCTTTGTGGCTAAATCTGCAATATATCTGATTTTTGCTATTCCTGGGAATAGTTGGAAGCTTAGTGAACTCCTTAAGAGGTAAATGTTCACATGGTCTTTGTGATCGGCTGGGCAAGCAGCCTCACCCTACAAATCCCAGACACTTTTGCAGAGACTAGTGCTGTGTCACTTGTAGCAGGGACTCCAGCACATAGGGTCTGCCAGCATTGGTCAAAAAAGAACATTGCCACAAGGTTAGAGGTGTGTATAGTGCTCCAGCAAAGAGCTTTATACGAAAATGGAATGAGTTGTCTGCAGCAGTAGAATTCAGAAGACATATATATTTGTTTAATTTCATCTTTTATTATTAATCTCATGCTATGCCCCAGGTCTTGATCATTTGTATATCTTTCTGAAGAATGTAACAAGTAAAAAAGTACTGTGTATATACCACGCTAGACAGGCACACACATTACCAAATACGGGCCATAGTCTCTGTTAGCATAAAGCTACATAGCTGACTTAAAGGAAACCAAGCTGAGTTATACCAACCCACAGTCCTGTAAGGTATTCTTTCTCCTTTTGTGTTTGTGATTTTTATTGGTTTTTTTTTTAGTATAGTGGGACAATAAAGACACTACATTTACAGCCCAAAACACTCTCTGCATATTCCAACATCTTGTTTACTCTTTTAACAGCTACCAAACATTCTGCAGATGGTTTTAAATTATCAACAATCACTCCAAAGTCAGAACTCATATTCCTCTCCTTGAGGATATACTACCAGGGCCAAACACATCCCCAGTGCAGCTCTGTTAGCCTAACACATTTGGCCCACTGACCACAAAGTGCATTGCCTCCAATTACCTTCTGTCTCTTGCTCTTATCTCAGTTTACTGACTCTGTACTTATCTTTGTCCCTTTCTTTTATCTAAAACACTGCAATCTTCCAGGTCCCCTAAAGCTGATCATGGTTTGACTCCTGTTGTTCTCATCTAATGTTATCATCCCTTTCTGTGTTTTACTTTCTCTCTTCCTTTTCCTGAAGCACTCCCACAAGCACCAGGGTCTTAAAAAATCACTGCTGTTTACAGAGTTTATTACTTTCCATAATTTCTTATGATTCTCCCGCAGCATGTCTTTCAAATAATTATCTCTGTGATTTACTACATTGGTCATATAACCTCCTTCTTCCTGTACTAATCAGCTCTGGATTAGCTAGTTGGTAGAGCCAGATTGCCCCTGACAGACTTTTCCCCATCTCTGTGCTTCCTCACTCAGGCATGCTGGGATCATGCTCTCTGGCTTTCTACATGCACACAGTTCCTTGCCAGATCTTCCAGGGTAGACTCACCGGGGCTGGCCAGGCCACAACCTTAACTATGTATTTCAGCAAACATCTCAAGCTCTGAGGAGCAGGTGACTCCGCAAAAACATCTTCAGCCACTCTTTAGGTTGGGTAGCCATATGCCACCGCCCATCAAAGCCTTTCACTGAAAGCCACCATAGAGAGCTCTTTGCATTACATCTAAAACACTCAATACCCTGCACCCAAGCTTCTATAAAGCGCCACCATACTAATGAGCAGACTGTTCACTGAAACATTGTGGGTGAGCAAAGAATTGGTTTGAACTATCTGCAGATAGAGCATCTGGTTCCTATCATGGAGGGGAGGGGGAAATAAAACTGAAATCTCCTCAACTCTCTCCTTTTTAGTGTAGCAGCAAGGAACTACCACAGCCTGTACCACACAGCAAAAATGCTATTTTGGACACCAAGTATCCACCTGGTTACCTGGAGTGTGAAAAGAGATACAAAGAGACAGTCCTTCTGAAACAAAGCAAATCATAGCAACTCAGAAACTACCAAAAATCCAAAACCAAATCCAAAAAGTGGCTGTAATTACCTACCATGCAACTAAAAAACATGGACATAGGCATAAGTGTCCACAGAGTTTTGCAAGAGCAGAGACACAGAATAATGGCTTACCACATCCATATGCTTGATTGTGACCCTGCCTCAGGGATACCTTCCTGTAACCTCTAGTAATAGCAGGAAGCTCCTTTAATAAAAACAAATCTTCAGGGTATGCTGAGTATTTTTGAGGTCAGACCAATGAATCTATGTAATAAGGATAATACTGCAGCAGTATTAAAATCATGATATATTTCTAGGGTAAATAAATCTACAGTTTTGTAGGGATACCTTCTCAGAGCTTATTTACCCCTTCTTTTGGTGATGTGTTATTTTCACACACACAAAAAAGTTCTTTGGGAAAATGTCAACAAGACACTTCATAGACATTTTCAAACTATTACAGAAGAAGATGACACAGACATGTTGTTCCCACAGAAATTAAATTGGTGTTCAATGGGGAAACCAATATTTATTTCAGCCTCCTGAAGTCAAAGATGAAGTTTACTTACCAATGCAATCATGAAAGCTAGGTAGTAAGGGACAGAGCTTTGCTGATGTGTTTCTGAATCTTAGGGTTCAGACAGACAGACCGAGGAAATCTTGTAGTTTTAAAATGCTAATTGCCCCTAACTTTCTATCCCACTGCTCTGCCTGAGGTTACTCCTCTCATAGCAGAAGGAACAAAAGATGATGCACTGTAGTTCCCTCTTCTGTAAGAGCACAATGAGGGCAGGGGTCAGTTCTGTATTGCAGATGCTCCAGTTCTCAGTCTGGTATCTTAGCAAAATGCTGTGGACTTTGAACTTGAACTGGAGTTTCTGAGGCACAGGCACCTGCACCCAGCTGCCACCTCCTTTCCAAGAACAGTAGACTCTGATTTAAAACCAAACTAAAACCAACAGCAACAATAAAAAAAACCCAAATTGTCAAACAACAAGCAAACAGAACTGAGAAATTAATCTCCTAGGCTCTTACTGCTAGATCCAAGTGGGGTATTTCAGAACGATTATTCTTAGAGTGTAAGATATCATATTAATTAAGACTCCCAAAATATCTTTGAAGGACTGTATTTAGAAAAGTCCTCAGTCCTACTAATGTGCGCACTCAATAGGCTGTTCATGGGTGCCATTACCTGTAGTACATGAACTGAAGCTAATGCTCTTCACAGGAGAAAGTACAGCCATTAACAATTCAAAGATTTCCTCATAATACCTTTTGTACACATTGATCTATTTCCTGCTATTAAAAACCAACCAAACAAAAAACCACAAAGAACGCAAAAATATTTACTAGCTAATACTGTCCTGTGAAGATGGACCTGCAACCCAAATCAGTCAGATGTCAAGGGCAATAAAACTCTAAGCACTAAACCCCGGGGAACAGTCCCAGATAGCAGAGACTCCCAAGGACAAAAAGATTCCAAGCAAAAGGCTCTTCACAGGGCATTTCTGGAGAAAACGATCCCTTATATTCCTGTATCTCAGTTTTCCCTAGTTACACACAGTAAGTAAAGTAAGCAGATTTGGTCTGACAAACATATGAAATTCAGAGTTTCAGTGAATGTAATGTTAAGGTGCGTACTGTAGCTGGTGTGCGAGAAAGTCAGACTTGTGTACCCTTGGAGAGAAAAGGCTTAGGCTCTTTGTCATGGCAAGTCTCATCCCTAAAGCAAAATTTGTGCATCGTCCTAAATCTGTAATCTTAACTGTCTCAAATGGATTCTGAGGGGATCTGCCAAGTCCTTATCTAATTTCACCTCTGTTCAGCTACCGGTGCAAATGAACTGTCACAGCAGAGGAAACTTGAGCCCCTAGAGCTGTACCACAGTGTGTGAGTTTTGAAGTGATACCTCCTGACTTTGCTTCTCAGCAGCACTACCCTGGGCTGCCCACTGCTCTGGCCCACAAAAGACACACAAGCAAACCTGCACAAACTGACTCCATTACAGCTCCTCCTAAAACCAGAAGGGAAACCTGTGCTTTCCCTCCACTTGTGGCACTGCTTGAAAACAAAACCAAAAAAAAACCCCAAACCAAACAAATTGAAGCCCAGCATCCTCATCTCAGCCCCAAACATATCACATTCAAATTCAGTAGGGTATTAATATGTCCTGTGAAAATGTGTAAGTGTTCTTAGTCAGAATCAATCTCAAAATTTACATAGACCATCCTCCTCCCTTTTGTCAGTCAAATACAATGCTTTGGTAATCTAACTCCTGGCTATAACTCATATATACATACACATGAATTGTACACACTCCTCACCTTTTTTTGTTTGTTTGTGGTTTTTTTTGTTACACTCTGCAGGAAGCCATCGGGAACACACAATTCTCTTCTCTCCCAAAAGAATAACCTTACTGCAGGGGCCTCTCCAGTCCAAAATGTTTAGGAATCCAATACACAACAATCTTGCAGAAATCAGCTGCCAGATTTATTATTCTACCTGAAAACCCCAAACCAACAAAACAAAAAAACCCAACCCCAAACAAACAAAAAACTGGAATAAAACCCGACTTTAAATAAACCTCTTAGGTACATTTTAAAAAGGGTTAATCATTTCAGTGAAAGACTTTTACATCTTCTGCTGAGAGATCATGCAATGTTGGTCTGACTGCTTGTTTTGTTCAGTGAGTCACTACCGTATACAGATATATATATATTTCTTCTTAAATAATACACATTTGATGCATTTTTCAAAATCTTTTTTTCTTCTTTTATGTCCAACCCCTTTCCCAGACATACACATCCTGCCACAGGCAAGAGGTGCTCCGTGCTGACATTAAAGAACCAAAACCAATCCAAGGACTTTTCATCAAAGCATGTTTCATTTGAACCTTATTTCAATGGAAACCACATTTCTTAAAACAATATTAGTCAACCTTTTCCCCTTCTTTTTTGCTATTTCTGCAATTTTAGACTTCTCTTTCTGGGTTGATCACCAAATTTTTAAGTGCCATTGAGACTTACGGATGACAGAATTAGGTGACATATTAAGGCATATATACATTCTCATAAAATATGTTCTCTTACGGATCTGAGTAAATTAAATACCAGCCCAAATGTTTTTTATGCACCTGTGGTTTCTAGTGACCACTACTTCTTTACTTTTGATTAACTGCATCTTAAAATATTGATAACTTAAGTAGTGTCTTAACTGACAAAGGATGGAAGATTAACCCACCACCTAGGATTGTCTTTGAAATCCATACATTGAAATTTATTCTTATTGTTTTATGGTTCTGTATTCATTTTCCTCCCACTTCTTGGCAATATAGGAAAATGAGGTACTTCATATAACACCTATTTAAATTTTACTGGGCAGAAAAAGAAATCCAGATCTTACCCCCTCTCCCTCTCTTGAAACGATGAGTTATTGTATTTCAAAAAAGGTGCTCATAAATATGTAAAACTTGGGGGGGTTGTCAGGGCTTGTTTTGCCTGTTTGTTTTACCTACAGAATAGCATGTGTGGCTTGTGTTCAAGATTACCCCTCTCAAAAAAATAAAACAATTTGAAAAAATAAGAAAACAACAAAAAAAAAAACCCTCAAAATTTAAATTGTCTTCCGAGCGCAACAAAAAAAAACCCCTCAAAATTTAAATTGTCTTCCGAGCACATCAGATCACATTTACATTTAGTGTCCAAAACAAGTTGATTGGTAACACCAGTGCCAGCACTACAACGTCATACAGCAACTTCATGGTATTCTTTGACAGTTCGTCTCCGTCCCACCGAAGATTACAAAAGGTTCTGCAGAGCTTTCCTTAGCAAGCTGAAGCTTACTAGTCATTTTG
Organism: Acanthisitta chloris; assembly: GCF_000695815.1. NCBI lineage: Eukaryota > Metazoa > Chordata > Aves > Passeriformes > Acanthisittidae > Acanthisitta > Acanthisitta chloris. Next base: position 18,937 of record NW_008662909.1, read on the forward strand.
GATGCGCATAAAAGCTGCTTATAGCACAGCTATGGCGTAAGCTATTTTTTAAGCAATAAATGGTTCAAGTCATCTATTTTGTCCTGAAATGCTACCTGTAGTTACAGCATTGCTTATAAATGGTCATAGTAAATTCAGCATCAAAGAGAATATTACAGAAAAAGACAGCAGCAGAAGCATTAGCATTATCTAGTATTTATATATGTTATCAACATAACACAGCAGTAAAAGGTTTAAATGCATATTAATGGGTACCGTGTCTAAAAATTACTAAAGTACCTATTTAGTGTATTGGATATTTTTCTCAAGGAGTGCTTGCTGTGTCTAAACAGCATAATTAGATATGTGACTTAGTACAGTTAATTCCTATTGATTAAATAACTTATTTATGTACCAAAGGAAATGGAAGTATACAAAGTGTTTTCTCCCTCCTGATCATGATCCTGTATTTAATGCTGACATGATCATCAGAAAGCCTACCACATGTAATTATTACCCTCAAATGGATCTTGAAAAGTCTAAGCCATAGCATGGGCCATACATGTAGAGAAATGTGGCACCAGATACGGCATGCAACTTGCAGTCTGAAGTCAGGGATTTTGCTGCTTCGTCACTGTACTTATGGCCACTCTGTCATTAAACAGGATTTTTTTAAAGTCCATACCTCAAAAAAAAATAAATAGGGAAAACTCTCAAGATATCTGGTTGTTCTCAGAGGCAAGGTACAAGGTCTGCCACTGCAAGCTTCTAAATTAAATGCTGTGGTATATGCTTTGCTTCTCTTTCATAACTGCAGAAAGAGAATTAAGGATGGCTAGAAACAAATGCCCTAGGCATGCTGTGCTGATATCATCATCAAGTGGTTATTTTGCACAATGAGAATTAACTGTACTACGGATACCCAGAGAAAATGTACAATATCTTATGCTGATATGAAACAAAACAGACATAGCTTTTTTTTTGTACTTAAAACCTGTATGTTCCCTTCCCAAACTTAAGTAAAAAGCAAACCCACCCTTTTCCTCCTGTTACACAGAATAACGTTTAGGTTCCAACCCTCCCCTTTCAAATAAAGTGCGCTGTCCATGGCAGACCATAGGAGTAATGCAACAGGAAAAGCCCCTTTTAGTATACTATTTAAAAAACAAACTGGAGTCGATTCAGCTTTCCTCTGGGTCTTGTGAAAGAGGAGAAGCTTAAGGGAGGGGAAAAACATCCCCTTCACTGTCACTGTTGTTAATAGACATAGCCTTCATTATAGGGGTGGGTGTTGCAGCAGCCACCGTCCTGCATGTAGACCATGCTCTCATCAAAGTGGGACAGAGGCACAGTGTCCTCCTCATTGATGTGGCGCTCCATGTCAGTCTTCAGTAAGGGACGCTGGTTGTCTGGGAAAGCCATGGAGAAAAGCGCTTCAGGGTCGCAAACAAACTTGTAGACATATCTTTCTCCAGCCACCTTAAGACAACAGAAGAGAAAAAAGGTCCAATGTAAGGTCTCGTATTTTGCAACTTTGAAAGTCTTGTGAAGAACTCACCTTTGTTACACAATTAAAAATGTGACAGCAGAACTAGTAAGGCAATGACCTAGCAAAGACAAGAGAGACCTGCCAAAGCAGACTGTGCAGAATGTTCTTGATTTTGCCACATGTGACATCCTGTTGGAAGATGAACTAGGTAGTCTACTTCTAAACATTTGTTTGCAATCATTTCCTATACTTAACCACAAATGGAACTGTTCTTATTGGAAAATGTAAACAAATTGTCACTACAGTGGCAAAATAAAATTACACACTCTGTGTGCAAAGTGGAAAAAAGAATCACATTGCATGATAGAGATCTGGATTTCACTTTACATAGATTGATTCATACTTACGTATAAAAGCACTTAAGTTATAGTGCATGCTGATTGCATAGGGACAGCGTAAGCAAATACGTAGGTTAATATGTACTCAGCAATTGCTCATGCAAAGCTGGGATATTTGGATTTGCTTATGGAGGGGCAGTTTCTCCACAGCTCCTGAAGTTTTCCCTTAATCAGAAACAGCACTAAATGTTTGTGCTTCATTTTCTTAAAAGCTAAAGAATGATCAAAAACCAGAAGTCAATATTGTGTCTTCTCAAGCACTTTATTTAAAAAATTGTGCTTAAAAATATGAACTATGTTGCATGCTCACAATGTATTAAAATAATTTAAAAGTAGTTATATTGTCTACTTCTTGCAACTCCACCTACCATGGCACTGAAGTGAGTGAATGAAGGTAGCACAAGTGTTGCAAACTTAACAACTCTATGCTTATGGGTGTAAAATAGTTTGAAGCACCTCCGTAAAATATCAGCTTATGTATTCTACAAATAGAATTTGGTAGAGGCTATATCTGCAGTAGAATTTTTTACATCAAATTAATGTCAGCAAATTTGACAGACTATAGGCTGCATTCACAAATCAGGCTTTTGCATAACCTGCTAAATTGCTTAACTTAAAACAAAAGAGGGAAAATGTGCATGCAAACTTTGCAGTAAAGAAACCTGCTATGAATCTACAACTCCCATTAGTTTTTAGCATACACAAACCGGCCAGATATGGTGATCCCAGGACAAACCTCAAACTGCTATGTCAGAAAAATGTTTACAAGCTAGATTTAAAAATGCGTGCTAAATACATTCTTGTAGATAATAAAGTAGTAGTTTAAGAGGTAGCAAGCTAGCAATCAGAAGTACTTGTAAATTTTCCATATGAAATGGATGTGTGGGTTGGGGCAGTGTTATCAGCCTTCTGGTATTCCCATCACCACCTTTTCAACTTGCTTCACTCTGCTACTTTTCCTTGCCTCTCTGTTGCCTTTGAACTGTGCTGGCAGCACACTCGCCTATGCAGCTGAGCTGTAACCTGCAACAAGGAACTCCTATGCCAGAAGCACCAGCCAGCGAAACCAAGTGTTTCTGCTTCTCCCCAATCAGACACAGTTTCCAGTCCACTTTACAAAAGACTCAATGCACAGTTACATGACACACAACAATGAACTTGGTGTTCTGCTACTGAAGAACCAGAAGCCAATACTAGCCCAGATGGTTGCCCAAGATGACTCCTGGACAATGAAAAGGACTGCACTACAATAATCCTGTAATCTAAGCAATAGAACTTTTAAGACCTACTGGAAAAGTTGCCCACTACTTTGAGCTGAGAGCATTGTTTCCATACACAGAATTGGCAAATGTCAGGTGTAAACATGTTAATCATCACAGGTCACAAAACTAAGGTAAAAAGACATGGAATAAGTTTTACAGCACAAAGTGCTCATCATGATCTTTGAGCACACCTGCCAGTTTTGTAGATACAGCAGGCAAGTCACTCCTATTGATTTCTCAGTCAATCTACATAGCACTACATAGCAAGATTTAAAAATATACACGTAAATCAGCAAGCCATGGCAGAAGGATGGGTTGAATACTGTCAGCAAGACCAGACTGTAATATATAAATTATTGTTAAATATTTCTCCTAAGTCAGTCTATTATAAAATATTAAATTCCACTTAAAATCAGTACTACTCCAACACTACTAGTAAAAATATTAAAGTATTTGGTATGTTAATAGGTATAATTTTTCTCCCCTATCTTGCACTTACTAAAGTACCCAAGCACTGAGTAGCTAATTTAGATCTGCAAAACATTAATCATACTGTACTCTACTGTTTGCCTTTTCCCAGGTGCCAGGAAGCTCTTTTGGATATTTTTGAATGTTACCTCTTCCCTATAATCATGATATGCATTGTGTGAACTAAAACCACAGACATTTTTTACATAGGAAAAAAAATTCTTAATACATATGCTGGACCTGGTAAGTCAAAAAGCTTAGTGTTTGCCTAAATTGATGAAAAAACTACCTAATCCATACAGTTACAAGTACTGTTTGTAAACTGCCTTATGGATTAACTTGCAAGACTCTGATGAAATTTTAATACAAATCAGTTACTCACCTTTTGCATGATTCCCTTCTCATAGTAATAGCGAAGCGATCGGCTAAGTTTATCATAGTTCATAGCTGGCCTATTTTTCTGAATCCCCCAGCGACGTGCCACCTGTCACAAAAATGGATTAGCATTGATTTGTTAAATGCATTTAACAAGCAGACCTTATCATCAGATACTTTATTTGGGGATGCAGGAGGAAGAATCCTGAGGTGCAACAAATATGAGGAAAAGGTTGCCATGACCTGCATTTCCCATGTACTACTGTGATTTTTAATTGGACACACTTCATTAAACTTGAAACAGACTCACTTATTTGAAAATGTGGTATAGGGTTAGGGTTTTTCTTTGGTCTTTTTTTTTAAAAAAAAAAACATAAAGAAAACCACTGAAAAAATAAAGCTATACAAAAAGATGACAGAAAAAAATATTTATCAAGTTCCACCAGCAAACTTTTTTACAAAATATGAAAACTTTTCTTTAGTTTGACACTATGGATAATTGTACTCTTCCTCTCTTTTCCTTGCTGTCAGAAGACTAAGTTATATTAAACACACATGCATACACACTTAGTTCATGAACTAATACAGACTGTACATGGAATGACAGCAATGTTGAGATTATTAGGAGATGCGAGTCAAAAGCCAACTCCCAGTCTTAAACATTGCTTCAGCAAAGTAAATGAATTATCTGAGAAGGCAGAGTAATGGCTTGGAAGAACTATACAGTGGTATGAAGAATGGGACAGAAATTTTGTAGTTGCAGTTGTATAACTTCTCTTAAAAAATAACAATAAAAAGGGAATTGCAAATAACTCATGAAGCCATTCCATAGAGAACAATATGCCTTCTGCTCTGACTTATGATTTCTACTTGCCTGTATGCTTCCTGTTTTATTGCTAAAGATGGTTCTGGACAAAAAGAAATTTTGTTTAAAGAGCTTAATTTCTTTTTTTCCCACTTGAAATTATGATCGGCTGTTGGTGACATTTCCATTACTGTCTGCAAAAATGACTATCATGTCACCAGAGGTGAAAAAAAGCCAGAGCTGATGAACTCTTTAAAGCACATTTTATAAAGATGTTTGAGAGGTGCACATGCAAACAGCCCTGTAAAGGGAGAGAGGAGCCAAGCACCGAGCCAAGCAGCTTCTCTGCAGACTGCTCTACAAAACTTTCCCATAGGTGTCTGGAGCTTTTTGATACAACCCACAGACAAAATGCAGCACTGAGAATTGAAGAGGACTAAATAAAAACAGTAAAATCCACGACTTTGATCTCCATCTGGACAACAATTTTGAAAGTTTCTTTTGAAAGCATTATTTCCTTTCACTGGTGCAGATTTTCAGGCTTTTGTAAATTATCACGGCTCTGCTAACTTTAGCTATTCTATAGTTGTATTAAAACACACCTCCAATCATATGAATTTATTCCAGCTGCAGATTTGGCCTAGATGTATAACCATGACTTGCCTATTCATCTTTGTTAAACATGACCCCACATCACTCTGCGTTTATTCCTTCCAAGTTTTTTTCTGAATTAATCAGAGTCCTACAAGTACCCAACATAACAGGCTTGAAAAATAAATACACAGCAAAGAAACTACAACAAAGTAATGGTTAAGAATATGCTACATTGTGTGGTATTCTGACACTCCTAAACAAGTAAGCAGGTCCAGTCTCGTAAGAGACTCTTCCCGTCCCAGAACTGCATAGCATTTACCAAGTCTTGCTCTGTGGAAGGGATTCAGCCTTCTACCTTTCTCCCTGTCT